>NC_070582.1:4463705-4523348 GCF_027409825.1 Scomber japonicus | reverse complement strand
GGTGGAAGGAAAGAAGGAGGGAGGGAGGAGAGAAGGAAGAAGGGGTGGAAGGAAAGGAAGAAGAGGGGTGGAAGGAAAGGAGGAAGGGGTGGAAGGAAAGGAAGGAAGGAGGGGTGGAAAGGAAAGAGAAGGGGTGGAAGGAAGGGAGGGGTGGAAGGAAAGGAGGGGAGGGAGGACGAGAAGGAGGGAGGGAGGGATGGAAAGGAAGAAGGGGTGGGAGGAAAGGAGGAAGAAGGGGTGGAAGGAAAGGAGGAAGGACGGGAGGAAGGAAAGGAGGAAGGAAAGGAGGAAGAAGGGGAGGAAGGAAAGGAGGAAGGAGGGGTGGAAGGAAAGGAAGGAGGAAGGAGGGAGGAGAGAAGGAAGGAGGGAGGGAGGAGTGAAGGAAGAAGGGGTGGAAGGAAAGGAAGAAGGGGTGGAAGGAAAGGAGGAAGAAGGGGGAAGGAAAGGAGGAAGAAGAGGTGGAAGGAAAGGAAGAAGGGGTGGAAGGAAAGGAGGGAAGAAGGGGTGGAAGGAAAGGAGGACGGAGGGAGGGAGGAAGAGAAGGAAGAAGGGGTGGAAGGAAAGGAGGAAGGAGGGAGGGAGGAGAGAAGGAAGAAGGGGTTGGAAGGAAAGGAGGAAGGGGTGGAAGGAAAGGAGGAAGAAGGGGTGGAAGGAAAGGAGGAAGGAAGAGAAGGGGTGGAAGGAAAGGAGGAAGGAAAGGAGGAAGACGGGGTGGAAGGAAAGGAGGGAGAGGAAGGAGGGAGGGAGGAGAGAAGGAAGAAGGGGTGGAAGGAAAGGAAGAAGGAAAGGAGGAAGGAGGGAGGGAGGAGAGAAGGAAGAAGGGGTGGAAGGAAAGGAGGAAGGAGGGAGGGATGGAGGGAAGAATGAGGGAGGAAAGAAGGGAAGAAGAGGGTGGAAGGAAAGGAAGAAGGGGAGGAAGGAAAGGAGGAAGGGGTGGAAGGAAAGGAGGAAGGGGTGGAAGGAAAGGAGGAAGGAAGGAGGAAGGAAAGGAGGAAGAAGGGGTGGAAGGAAAGGAAGGAAGGGGTGGAAGGAAAGGAAGAAGGGGTGGAAGGAAAGGAAGAAGGGGTGGAAGGAAAGGAGGATGGAGGGAGGGAGGAGAGAAGGAAGAAGTGGTGGAAGGAAAGGAGGAAGGGGTGGAAGGAAAGGAGGAAGGGGTGGAAGGGAAAGGAGGAAGGAAGGAGGAGGAAAGGAGGAAGAAGGGGTGGAAGGAAAGGAAGAAGGGGTGGGAAGGAAAGGAAGAAGGGGTGGAAGGAAAGGAAGAAGGGGTGGAAGGAAGGAGGATGGAGGGAGGGAGGAGGAAGAAGAAGTGGTGGAACGGAAAGGAGGAAGGGGTGGGGAAGGAAAGGAGGAAGGGGTGGAAGGAAAGGAGGAAGGGGGGAGGAAGGAAAGGAGGAAGAAGGTGTGGAAGGAAAGGAAGACAGGGGTGGAAGGAAAGGAGGAAGGACGGGAGGAAGGAAAGGAGGAAGGAGGGAGGGAGGGATGGAGGGAAGAATGAGGAAGGAAAGAAGGAAGGAGGAAGGAAAGAAGGATATTATTCATATAACTGTCTTCATCTCTTCCAGGGCATCCATGAGTCGGGTAGTCCCAGTTTTGAGTACTACCAGTTGGAGCAGCTGGTTCAGATCGTCGTGTCTCCGTACGTCAGCAACGTCCCTGCACAACCAGGAACCAGCTGCTGATGGGTCAGTGACTCCTCACTCTGATGATGTCATTCATTCAATCATTCATTCATTCATTCATTCATTTATTCATTCATACATTCATTCATTCATTCCTTCAATCATTCATTCATTCAGTCATTCATTCATTCATTCATTCATTCATTCATTCATTTATTCATTCAATCATTCATTCATTCATTCATTCATTTATTCATTCATACATTCATTCATTCATTCATTCAATCATTCATTCATTCAGTCATTCATTCATTCATTCATTCATTCATTCATTTATTCATTCAATCATTCATTCATTCATTCATTTATTCATTCATACATTCAATTCATTCATTCATTCAATCATTCATTCATTCAGTCAGTCAGTCAGTCATTCATTCAATCATTCAATCATTCATTCATTCATTCATTCAATCATTCATTCATTCATTCATTCAATCATTCATTCAATCATTCATTCATTTATTCAATCATTCATTCATTCAATCATTCATTCATTCATACATTCATTCATACATTCATTCATTCATTCATTCATTCATTCAATCATTCATACATTCATTTATTCATTCATTCATTCATTCATTATAACCCTCATTCTCACAACACTGGGAATTAAAAAAGAAATAAAATATAAAAATAAACCATAAAACATAATGAATTTTAACCCACCCTCTAAACTACTGTATATATTTTCTATTTTAGTAAAATTTATCAGGATTTTTGTCCTTAAACTTTACATATTTTTTTAATAATAATAATATTTTAATAAAAATAATTAATAAATAAAAATATTAAAAAAAAAAAATAATACAAATAATATGATAATCATAATTAAAAATAATAATATAATAATAATAAAAATAAATAATTAAAAATATTTTTACATTATAATCATTTTCAGAAACATTAATAAGTTTCTCATCATGTAAAAGTATTTGAGGTTGCCAGCATCGGGGTCAGAGGTCAGAGGTCAGGGGTCAGAGGTCAGAGGTCAGCAGTGTAGCCCTGCTGTAGTAACACGCTGTTTAATCCTCAGTGTTGCAGGTTGAGTCCTGTTAATCTGCTGCTGCTGTTCACTCATTAACCCACAAACACAACCTGTCTCTGGTCTGCAGACGAGGACGCACCTGTCACACTAACACACCTGCTGAGACTGAGACTGATTATATTATATTATATTATATATATATTTTTTTTTTTAAGATTTTGTTGGCATAGACGCCTTTATTCATCAGTAGATCGACAGGAAACATGGGAGAGAGAGGGGGGGTGACATGCAGCAAAGGACCTCCGATCGGGGAGGGTTAGGGTTAGGGTTTTTAAATCACTACAAAGGTCCTAGATTGTAATATATTAAATATTAAATACAAGTAATCTAGGAAAAAATGCTCCTCAGTCACTTTCTACTAATAAACCTAATGAAGCTTCTTTTATCCGTTTGGCCTCGGTCAGCGAGCCGCAGCAGGTTTCCCTTCAGAGGAGGAATGAACGTGTAATTCCTTCATCCTCAGACTCACACAAACAAACAAGAGAAAGCTTCTGGTCGGCCTCGAGAGGATCAGAGCTTTAAACTCAACACATTACCACGGCCGACAAAAGCCTGATCTGATTCTAGTCTTAATCCTGCTGTGACTTACTGAGAGGCCACTTCAGGAACTCAGCAGCAGCAGCTCTGGACGGTTATATAATAATACTGTTATATGAGGTTCAGAAGGACAGAAGGAAGGAAGGAAGGAAGGTAGGAAGAAGGAAGGAAGGAAGGTAGGAAGAAAGGAAGGAATGAAGGAAAGAAGGAAGGTAGGAAGGAAGGAAGGACTTACTGAGAGGCCACTTCAGGAACTCAGCAGCAGCTCTGTACGGTTATATAATAAAAACTGTTAGATGAGGTTCAGCCATCATAGTACAGAGGGTTTATTACTATTTTTTACATATTTTGAAAAAGGAAGGAAGGAATGATGGAAGGACAAAAGGAAGGTAGGAAGAAATTAAGGAGGGTAGGAAGGAAGGACAGATGGAGGGAAGGACAGAAGGAAGGAAGGTAGGAAGAAAGGAAGGAGGGTAGGACAGAAGGAAGGTAGGATAGACAGAAGGAAGGAAGGAAGGAAGGAAGGAGGTAGGGAAGGTAGGAAGAAAGGAAGGACAGATGGAGGGAAGGACAGAAGGAAGGAAGAAAGGAAGGAGGGTAGGAAGGAAGTAAGGAAGGATGGACAGAAGGAAGGAAGGACGTAGGAAGAAAGGAAGGACAGATGGAGGGAAGGACAGAAGGAAGGAAGGAAGGAAGGAAGGAAGGAAGGTAGGAAGGACAGAAGGAAGGAAGAAAGGAAGGAGGGGTAGGACAGAACGAAGGTAGGATGGACAGAAGGAAGGTAGGATGGACAGAAGGAAGGAAGGAAGGAAGGAGGTAGGGAAGGTAGGAAGGAAGCAATGATGGACAGAAGGAAGGAAGGTAGAAAGAAAGGTAGGAAGGAAGGAAGGAATGAATGATGGATGGAAGGAAGGTAGGAAAGTAGGAAGAAGGGGAAGGAATGAAGGACAGAAGCAAGGAAGGTAGGAAAGACAGAAGGAAGGAAGGAAGGTAGGAAGAAAGGAAGGAAGGAAAGAATGATGGACAGAAGGAAGGAAGGAAGGACAGAAGGAAGGTAGGAAAGAAAGAAGGAAGGAATGAAGGATGGGCAGAAGGAAGGTGGAAAGAAAGAAGGAAGGAAAGAATGATGGACAGAAGGAAGGAAGGACAGAAGGAAGGAGGAAAGAAAGAAGGAAGGAATGAAGGATGGACAGAAGGAAGGAGGAAAGAAGGAAGGACAGATGGAGGGAACATTTACCCTAACAGTTGAAACATGAGTTAGAAAAGCAATAAATATAATTAGTTACATTACTTTGATGAAGTAACTGAAATAGTTACATACTTATTACACTTTAAATAGAGTAACTAGTAATCTATTACATTTCCAAAGTAATCTTATTGAACTGGACATATTTGGTATCCATGGAGACGGTAACATTTCTATAAAACTTTCAAAATAAAGTTATGTTGCATTTAAAAACCATTTCCTGTCTCCTGTCTCCTCTTGCACAGACTCCCGTCAATTCCGGACGTCGGGGTTGTTGCTAGGCGACCAGTCCCAGCCAGAGATCACGGTCACCCAGCATCACACCACCGCCGCCTCCTCCTCCGACTCGTCGTCCCTGGCGCCGCTGGTGGAGCAGGAGGGCGAGGCCTACCGTGGAGAAGTGCGGCGGCGTGCGGCGCCACACGGTCGCCAACGCTCACTCCGACGTTCGGCTGCTGTCGGTGTCGAACAGGATGCATGCTGGGACGGAGACGGACAGCGGGGTCGGAGGGTGCGAGGCCAGCGTGGAGTTTTTGGTCGGGGACGAGCCCCTTAGCCCCAGAGTGTTTTCAAGCTCGAGTCAGCCGGACGTGATGGAGTCTCCGAGGAGAGGAGTCGGCGTGATGTCCATCGTGATGTCATCGTGGATGACAGGAAACAGGAAATGGGAGGAGAATGAAGAGAGGAAACAATAAAAATGGGAAATTTAAGAACAGGAAGTACAAAAAACAAGGATTAAAATGACATAATTGGTAGAAAAAGAGACAAAAAAGGGAGGAGGAGGAGGAGGAGGAGGAGAGAAGAAGAAGAAGAAGAAGAAGAAGAAGAAGAAGAAGAAGAAGAAGAAGAAGAAGAAGAAGAAGAAGAAGAAGAAGAAGGAAGAAGAAGAAGAAGAAGAGAAGAAGAAGAAGAAGAAGAAGAAGAAGAAGAAGAAGAAGAAGAAGAAGAAGACTTTAACTTCCTCTGGACTTCAATTTTATTTATGCTCATCACATGATTCTCCACCAGTATGAAACCAGTAACCAGGAGTTTTTGGTCGGAGACGAGCTCATTAGCCCCCATCAGCTGGACGTGATGGAGTCTCTGAGGAAGGGGAGTTGGCGTGATGTCATCATGAGACGATATGAGATGACAGGAAATGGGCAAATGGGAAAGTAAAGAACAGGAAATACAAAAAAAAAGAGGATTAAAATGACACAATTTGAATAAAAAACAACCAAACAGGACAAGAAGAAGAGGAGAAAACACAAACTTTAACTCCTCTGGACTTCAGTTTTATTTATACTCATCACATGATCTGCCACCAGTATGAAACCAGTAACACTCCCAGTATACAGACAGGCGGCATATCAGTGCTGTTTTAAGATACTCTTGTGAACCCTGTGAAGGAGACAGGAAGTGGGAACATTTGGATTCACCCTGTGTGTGACGTTAAAATGAAAGGACAGGAAGTAGGACAGTGGAAGTGTCCGAGCTGATCTTATCCGTCCCACAGCTCCCAGCAGGATCCGACCTCTGGCTCCGGACTTTTAAACTGGGAAGACTGACGCTCTGAGCAGCAACAGGAAGTGACTCTGCTGCTGCTGTTGTTTTTTGTTGTGTGTGTTTTTTTTTAGCTCGTGTAAATAATGTTGTTACTGAATAATAAAGATGATTAATTAAACTAAACTTCTAATCTGTGTTTTTACTCCTTTTTCTTTTTCTGTCGTCCTCAAGTCAAGGGAGGAAGTTAGGAAGTGAGGAAGAAAGGAAGGTAGGAGGGAGGGAGGAAAGAAGAACAGAAGGGACGGAAGGAAAGGAAAGAGGTAGGAAGGAGGGCGGGAAAGAAGGAAGGAAGGAGGGAGGGAGGAAATAAGGACGGAAGGAAGGAGGGAAGGAAAGGAAAGAAGGACAGAAGGGAGGAGGGAGGGAGGAAAGAAGGATGGAAGGAAGGAGGGAGGGGAGGAAATAAGGACGGAAGGAAGGAGGGAAGGAAAGGAAAGAAGGACGGAAGGGAGGAAAGAAGGATGGAAGGAAGGAAAGGAGGGAGGAAGAAAGGGAGGAGGTAAGGAAAGAAGGAAGGAGGGAGGGAGGAAAGAAGGACGGAAGGAAGGAAAGGAAAGAAGGACGGAAGGAAGGAAGGAAAGGAAAGAAGGACGGAAGGGAGGAGGGAGGGAGGAAAGAAGGAAGGACAGAAGAAAGGAAGGAATGAATGAAGGTAGGAAGGAAGGATGGAATGAAGGTAGGAAGGAAGGACGGACAGATGGAGGGACAGACGGATGTAATGATATTTACTGAAGGACAGATGGAAGGAAGGAACGAAGAAAGGAAGGGAGGAAGGAAAGAAAGGAGGGAGGGAAGAAAGAAGGAAGGAAGGACGGAAGGAAAGAAGTTACAGAAGGAAGGAAGGAAGGAAAGAAGTACAGAAGGAAGGAAGGACAGAAGGAATGAAGGACGGAAGGCAAGAAGGGACAGAAGGTAGGAAGGAATGATGGACAGAAGGAAGGAATGATGGACAGAAGGAAGGAAGGAATGAAGGACGGAAGGAAGGGAGGAGGGAAGGAAAGAAGTGCAGAGAATATATTTAATAATATATTTATGAACTTTCCGTTTAGAGGAAAGAAGTGAAATCCTGCTGCTATTGTTTGTTCATGCAGCCTTCACAGCTTCCTGTGTCCTTTTAATTACACCTTTTAGACGAGGCAAGTTTATTTATATAACACATTTTAACAATGCAACATAAAATACATCAAGGCAGAGTATAAAAGCAACATGTGGTGGAATAAAAAAAGACATTTAGGATATAATTAAAAGAGTTAAAATAGATAAAATGCAGGGCTGAAGGACAGAAGGAAGGAGGGAAGGAAAGAAGGACACAAGGAAGGACAGAAGGAAGGAGTGAAGGAAAGAAGGACGCAAGGAAGGAAGGAAGGGAGGAGAGAAGGAAGAAAGGAAGGACAGAAGGAAGGAGTGAAGGAAAGAAGGATGCATGGAAGGAAGGAGGTTAAGGAAAGAAGGACGGAAGGAAAGGAAAGAAGGAAGGTAGGAGGGAGGGAGGGAGGAAAGAAGGACAGAAGGAAGGGAAGAAGGAAAGGAAGGAAGGACAGAAGGGAGGAGGGAAGGACAGAAGAAAAGGAAGGAGGGAGGGAGGAAAGGACAGAAGGAAGGAGGGAAAAAAAGAAGGAAGAAGGGAAGGACAGAAGGAGGAAGAAAGGAAAGAAGGAAAGAAGGAAGGAAGGAAGGAAGGAATGACAGAAGGAATGGAGGGCCGGAAGGAAAGAAGTACAGAAAGAAGGAAGGACAGAAGGAAAGTAGGACAGAAGGAAGGAAGGACTGAAGGTAGGAAGGACAGAAGGAAGGAAGGACAGAAGGTAGGAGGACAGAAGGAAGGAATGAAGGTAGGAAGGAACGACGGACAGATGGAGGGACAGACGGAAGGTAGGAAGAAAGGAAGGAAGGACAGAAGGAAGTAAGGATGGTAGGAAGGAAGATAGGTAGGAAGGAAGAAAGGACAGAAGGTAGGAAGGACAGAAGGAAGGAAGGAAGGATGGAAGGAAAGAAGGACAGAAGGAAGGAAAGTAGGAAGGAAAGAAGGAAGGAATGACAGAAGGAATAGAGGGCTGGAAGGAAAGAAGGACAGAAAGAAGGAAGGACAGAAGGAAAGTAGGACAGAAGGAAGGAAGGACGGAAGGAAAGAAGGACAGAAGGAAAGTAGGACAGAAGGAAGGAAAGTAGGACAGAAGGAAGGAAGGAAGGATGGAAGGAAAGAAAGAAGGAAGAAAGGACAGAAGGTAGGAAGGACAGAAGGAAGGAAGGAAGGACAGAAGGAAAGGAGGACAGAAAGACAGAAGGAAGGAATGAAGGTAGGAAGGAAGGACGGACAGATGGAGGGACAGAAGGAAGGAAGAAAGGAAGGAATGAAGGTAGGAAGGAAGGAAGGAAAGACAGAAGGATGGAATGAAGGTAGGAGAAGGAAGGAAGGAAGGAAGGAAGGAAGGAAGGAAGGAAGGAAGGAAACAGTAGGATATTAAGGTGCAGCGTGAGATGAGGTGAGAAGTTAAACCTGTGGAGCTCAGCAGTAAAGTTCATCTCATCTCATCTTTGACCTTTGACCTTTGACCTTTGACCCAGGCTGTGACCTACATACATGTAATCCTTAAATGTCTAGAGCCTACATAATGAAGATCTAAAAGAGCTTTACATTTAGTTGTTTGACAAGCTGATAATAAGACAGAAGTGACACAATTTGAAAGAATCAACATATAAAAATCAATAAATAAATAATAATAATTTAAAAGACAAAGCTGGAGACCAATGTGCACAAAATAAAATAAAAATGCTTAAAAAAATGTAAATAAAATAGTTAAAAATAAAATAAAATATAGATAAATTTAAGAAAATAATAAATAGATTTAAAACAATGTATCAAATAAATAAGCAGAATAAGATAAAAAGGTTTATTAAAAGTTAAAGTAAAAAAAGAAGGTTAAAATAGATTAAAACAGACAAAATAAAAGTAAAATAAAAGATGAAGTTTAATAAAAACTGGACTAAAACTAGATTAAAAGATTAAAAGGTGAAAGAAATAGACAAATAAAATTAATAAGAAGATAAAACTATAGAATAATAATCAGACGAAACCAGAATAAATAAATATATAAATAAATAAAACATCAAAAATAAGCACAATAGAATAACACTAAAGACAATAAACTAGTATAAATAATTGTATACTAATAACTGCATTACTAATACTAATACTAATTTATAGTATTAATGTCTCAAAACCTGCTTTAAAAAGACAAATATAATAAATAAGTAATATTAAACTGAGCTCACATTAGAGGAACATCCTACTGAAGTTAAAGCAGCTGGTGGTATAGCGCCCCCTTGTGGCGTTTTAAGGCTATTACACTCATTTATTAACAATATATAAACAGTTTAATCCAGTGATGTCCAACCTGTCCTGCAAAACCTCCAGAGCTGAAGGACAGAAGGAAGGAGTGAAGGAAAGAAGGACGCAAGGAAGGAAGGAGGGAAGGAAAGAAGAAAGGAAGGGAGGAGAGAAAGAAGAAAGGAAAGGACAGAAGGGAGGAGGGAAGGACAGAAGGATGGAAGAAGGGAGGGAGGAAAGAAGGACAGAAGGAAGGAGGGAAGGACAGAAGGAGGGAGGGAGGAAAGAAGGACAGAAGGAGGGAAGGAAAGAAGGACAGAAGGAGGGAAGGAAAGAAGGAAGGTAGGAGGGAGGGAGGAAAGAAGGACAGAAGGAAGGGAAGACAGAAGGTAGGAAGGAAGGAAGGAAGGAAGGAAGGACAGTAGGAAGGAAGGACAGAAGGAAGGAAGGACAGAAGGTAGAAGGACAGAAGGAAGGAATGAAGGTAGGAAGGAACGACGGACAGATGGAGGGACAGACGGAAGGTAGGAAGAAAGGAAGGTAGGAAGAAAGGAAGGAAGGAAGGACAGAAGGAAGGAAGGACAGAAGGAAGGAAGAAAGTTTTAGGTTTCTCTCCACTCTAACACACTCTGATTTAAATTAATTAACTTATTATAAAGCTCCTTAACGAGCTTCAGCTGCTTGATAACGAGGTAATAATTAGGATCAGGAGTGTTAGAGAGGAGAGACAGAAGACTTTAAATACTTTCTAGAACTATTTAGAGATGCTTTCCAGGTTCACAGCAGGATGGAAATCTGGTTTTTAGATCAGTAACAAGCTGAAAATCACAGTTTAAGGTAAAATAAATAGAACAGAAGGAAGGTAGGAAGGAAGGAATGATGGACAGAAGGAAGGAAGGAAGGAAAGAAGGAAGGAAGAAAGGTAGGAAGGAAAGAAGGACAGAAGGAAGGAAGGACAGAAGGTAGGAAGGAAGGAATGATGGACAGAAGGAAGGAAGGAAAGAAGGACAGAAGGAAGGAAGGAATGATGGACAGAAGGAAGGAAGGAAGGAAGGACAGAAGGAAGGAAGGAAGGAATGATGGACAGAAATAAGGAAGGAAGGAAGGAAGGAAGGAAGGACAGAAGGAAGGAATGATGGACAGAAGGAAGGACGGACAGATGGAGGGAAAGAAGGAAGGTAGGAAGGAAGGAAGGAAGGAAGGAAGGAAGGAAGGAAGGAAGGAAGGAAGGAAGGAAGGAAGGAAGGAAGGTTAACAGAGTAAAACAGTAGAATATAAAGGTGCAGTGTGAGATGAGGTGAGAAGTTAAACCTGCAGAGCTGAAGGACAGAAGGAAGGAAGGAAGGAAGGAAAGAAGGAAGGAAGGTAGGAAGGAAAAAAGGATAGAAGGAAGGAAGGTAGGAAGGAAGGAAGGACAGAAGGTAGGAAGGACAGACTTTAAATGCTTTCTAGAACTATCTAGAGATGCTTTCCAGGTTTACAGCAGGATGGAAATCTGGTTTTTAGATCAGTAACAAGCTGAAAGTCACAGTTAAAGGTAAAATAAATAGAACAGAAGGAAGGTAGGAAGGAAGGAATGATGGACAGAAGGAAGGAAGGAAGGAAGGAAGGAAGGAAGGAAGGAAGGAAGGAAGGAAGGAAGGAAGGAAGGAAGAAAGGAAGGAAGGAAGGAAAGAAGGACATAAGGAAGGACAGAAGGTAGGAAGGAAGGAATGATGGACAGAAATAAGGAAGGAAGGAAGGAAGGAAGGAAGGACAGAAGGAAGGAATGATGGACAGAAGGAAGGACGGACAGATGGAGGGAAAGAAGGAAGATAGGAAGGAAGGAAGGAAGGAAGGAAGGTTAACAGAGTAAAACAGTAGAATATAAAGGTGCAGTGTGAGATGAGGTGAGAAGTTAAACCTGCAGAGCTGAAGGACAGAAGGAAGGAAGGAAGGAAGGAAAGAAGGAAGGAAGGTAGGAAGGAAAAAAGGATAGAAGGAAGGAAGGTAGGAAGGAAAGAAGGACAGAAGGTAGGAAGGACAGACTTTAAAGGCTTTCTAGAACTATCTAGAGATGCTTTCCAGGTTCACAGCAGGATGGAAATCTGGTTTTTAGATCAGTGACAAGCTGAAAATCACAGTTAAAGGTAAAATAACTAGAACAGAAGGAAGGAAGGTAGGAAGGATAGAAGGACAGAAGGAAGGAAGGTAGGAAGGAAGGAAGAAAGGTAGGAAGGAAAGAAGGACAGAAGGAAGGAAGGACAGAAGGTAGGAAGGAAGGAATGATGGACAGAAGGAAGGAAGGAAGGAAGGACAGAAGAAAGGACGGACAGATGGAGGCAAAGAAGGAAGGTAGGAAGGAAGGAAGGAAGGAAGGAAAGAAGGAAGGAAGGAAAGAAGGAAGGAAGAAAGAAGGACAGAAGGAAGGAAGGACAGAAGGTAGGAAGGAAGGAAGGAAGGAAGGAAGGAAGGAAGGAAGGTTAACAGAGTAAAACAGTAGAATATAAAGGTGCAGTGTGAGATGAGGTGAGAAGTTAAACCTGCAGAGCTGAAGGACAGAAGGAAGGAAGGAAGGAAGGAAGGTAGGAAGGAAAAAAGGATAGAAGGAAGGAAGGTAGGAAGGAAGGAAGGACAGAAGGTAGGAAGGACAGACTTTAAATGCTTTCTATAACTATCTAGAGATGCTTTCCAGGTCCGCAGCAGGATGGAAATCTGGTTTTTAGATCAGTAACAAGCTGATAGTCACAGTTTAAGGTAAAATAAATAGAACAGAAGGAAGGAAGGTAGGAAGGAATGATGGACAGAAGGAAGGAAGGAAGGAAAGAAGGAAGGAAGAAAGAAAGGTAGGAAGGAAAGAAGGACAGAAGGAAGGAAGGACAGAAGGTAGGAAGGAAGGAATGATGGACAGAAGGAAGGAAGGAAGGAAGGAAGGAAGGAAGGAAGGAAAGAAGGACATAAGGAAGGACAGAAGGTAAGAAGGAAGGAATGATGGACAGAAATAAGGAAGGAAGGAAGGAAGGAAGGAAGGAAGGAAGGAAGGACAGAAGGAAGGAATGACGGACAGATGGAGGGAAAGAAGGAAGATAGGAAGGAAGGAAGGAAGGAAGGAAGGTTAACAGAGTAAAACAGTAGAATATAAAGGTGCAGTGTGAGATGAGGTGAGAAGTTAAACCTGCAGAGCTGAAGGACAGAAGGAAGGAAGGAAGGAAGGAAAGAAGGAAGGAAGGTAGGAAGGAAAAAAGGATAGAAGGAAGGAAGGTAGGAAGGAAAGAAGGACAGAAGGTAGGAAGGACAGACTTTAAAGGCTTTCTAGAACTATCTAGAGATGCTTTCCAGGTTCACAGCAGGATGGAAATCTGGTTTTTAGATCAGTAACAAGCTGAAAATCACAGTTAAAGGTAAAATAAATAGAACAGAAGGAAGGTAGGAAGGAAGGAATGATGGACAGAAGGAAGGAAGGAAGGAAAGAAGGAAGGAAGAAAGAAAGGAAGGAAGGAAAGAAGGACAGAAGGAAGGAAGGACAGAAGGTAGGAAGGAAGGAATGATGGACAGAAGGAAGGAAGGAAGGAAGGACAGAAGGAAGGAATGATGGACAGAAGGAAGGAAGGAAGGAAGGACAGAAGGAAGGAATGATGGACAGAAGGAAGGACGGACAGATGGAGGGAAAGAAGGAAGGTAGGAAGGAAGGAAGGAAGGAAGGAAGGAAGGAAAAAAGGACAGAAGGTAGGAAGGAAGGAATGATGGACAGAAGGAAGGAAGGAAGGAAGGAAGGTAGGAAGGAAGGACTGATGGACAGAAGGAAGGAAGGACAGAAAGAAGGAAGGAAGGACAGAAGGAAGGACGGACAGATGGAGAGAAAGAAGGAAGGTAGGAAGGAAAAAAGGATAGAAGGAAGGAAGGTAGGAAGGAAAGAAGGACAGAAGGAAGGAAGGACAGAAGGTAGGAAGGAAGGAATGATGGACAGAAGGAAGGAAGGAAGGAAGGAAGGACAGAAGGAAGGAATGATGGACAGAAGGAAGGACGGACAGAAGGAAGGAAGGAAGGAAGGAAGGTTAACAGAGTAAAACAGTAGAATATAAAGGTGCAGCGTGAGATGAGGTGAGAAGTTAAACCTGCAGAGCTGAAGGACAGAAGGAAGGAAGGAAGGAAGGTAGGAAGGAAAAAAGGATAGAAGGAAGGAAGGTAGGAAGGAAGGAAGGACAGAAGGTAGGAAGGACAGACTTTAAATGCTTTCTATAACTATCTAGAGATGCTTTCCAGGTCCGCAGCAGGATGGAAATCTGGTTTTTAGATCAGTAACAAGCTGATAGTCACAGTTTAAGGTAAAATAAATAGAACAGAAGGAAGGTAGGAAGGAAGGAATGATGGACAGAAGGAAGGAAGGACAGATGGAGGGAAAGAAGGAAGGTAGGAAGGACAGAAGGTAGGAAGGAAGGAATGATGGACAGAAGGAAGGACGGACAGATGGAGGGAAAGAAGGAAGGTAGGAAGGAAGGAAGGAAGGAAGGAAGGAAGGAAGGAAGGTTGGTTAACAGAGTAAAACAGTAGAATACTTCCATACCTCCAGTGATGGGACCTAACCCTAACCCTGATCGTACCACTGTTTTATATTCATCATAATCTGAACTAATGAAAAAGGAGTCAGGAGCAGAAAGTGTGTTTTATTAGTGAGTTACAGCCAGAACTACAATATGAGTTAAACAGAAACTCCAGTTTGTCTTTCAACAAACAAACAAACATTCAAACATCAACGACATCATTTCACTTTTACTCGTCCGTCACAAAACAACCAGCGGCTCGTATTTATCAAACTTACAAGAATTATATATCTTAACAATGCTTTAAAAGAGTCACACGAGGAGTAAAAACCTTCTTGGTGCATGAGTTTTACAGCTGAATAATATAATCATGTATAAATGTGGATGAAATAACATTAGAATTGAAGTTAAATTATAATTTTTAAGCAAATTTTATTGATGTGAAATCTTTAAATCTGCAGGAATAATGAACTTGTCAATTGAACAATATAATAATATAATATAATGTATAATAAACAGTATAAATGTGGATGAAATAACATTTGAATTGAAATTAAATTATAATTTTAAAGCTACTTTTATTATGAAATCTTTAAATCTGCAGGAATAGTGAGCTGAACAATATAATAATGTAGTATAATGTATAATAAACAGTATACATGTGGATGAAATAACATTAGAATTGAAATTAAATTATGATTTTTAAACTACTTTTACTGTGAAATCTGTATAAATGAGGATGAAATGCATTGAAATTAAATTGGGAACATCAGAAAAATCATATATAAGGATAATTTAGTTCCACACTTTGATAAATTAAAACAAATAAAATGTGCTTTAACTATCCCATCAAATATTCACATACAAATAATAGACTAAAATGACTCTATTATTGTATTTTTAAGTGCAAAAATGTTAAATAAATAATATTTATTGGTACATTTATCCAGTTTGATAAATACGAGCCTGAAACTTTACTTCCACAGAAACATTCATATAACATCACTCTCACTCACAAACATTTCTTTATATATCATTCATATTTCTCTCTCTTTATATATTCATATTTATATATTTATATATATATATCTCTGGTCTCAATGATTCACCTAATTTTTACAAACATAAAAACTCACAGATTTTGGCACTGAAAATGTAAAAATCAACCCGATCAAAAAGGATTCACATTTAGGGGCGAGGGAAGTGATAAGATGTATTTATTCTCTGATGGAAGACTGTCAACTTCACAGAGAGAAAAATGGCTTGAATTATTATAACATTATTATAATATTTATATAATATTTAGAAAAACACCAAATATCTGAGGCTACATCGTAAAGTTTTTAAGGCAACAATTGATTTAAATCAGCCTTCATTGATTTTTAAAGATAATCTGTTTCTCCCTCAGACGTTTCTGATCTTTAACTGAGAGTCTCCGTTTGCATACGATAAAGATCCTGTTCGAGCAAATTCACTACACAGTTCCAGCTCGACTCGGCTCGGCTCTGCTCGGCTCACCTCGACTCTACTCGGCTCGGCTCGGCTCAGCACGCCTCGACTCGGCTCCAGGAACGACCGTTTCCATTACAAAGACGTACCTACTCAACGTGGGTGGGGTCGTCATAGCAACGGCTCAGCGATACTGCCGTGTCTTCGTTTTATACGCGACACAAACACATAAACTATGGAGGACATGGAGGCAGTGGTGTACTTGCTGCTGTATGTGTCTTTCTGTCACACACAAAGCAAAGAGAAGAGAAGAGAAACTAATCGCTGTATCGCTGTTGCTGGTATTTAAAAATGGCGGGTTTGATTCTTGTGTGGGACGGCTCATGACCATAGAGTGTATATAAGAAATGGACGTAACATCCGTGACGTCACCCATTGGTTTGTGGACTGCTGCTCGGAAGCCAATAGTATCGAATCTAAGCAGCGCCATCTTGAAAATTTCAGGTGCATGCTGGGAAAAATAAAAACACGGATTCTACTTATATGGGCATGAGGCGGAGTCATGAGGCGGAGCGGGGAGGTTGCTATGGTTGCGAGGGCTGGATCTCGAGGACATTGGTCAATCAACCTGTCAATCAGGACGTAGCCACGCCCTAATGCATACCCTGCTTTATCGTCACATATAAAATCAGGGAGGCCAAAATGTCCCAAATGAACATCAGACTGCATTGAAGAAGGCTTTAAACTAGCGATTGAGACCATAAACACATTTTGAAAACGTTTACTGAGGTTAGAAATCAAGTGAGAAGTTGGTGAATTCTCCATTGACTTGTATAGAGACGGTCGCCCCCTGGTGGCCTTTTGATAGAATGCAGCTCTAAGTTACTTCTGTGTTGGCCTCATTTCAGAGGACCAGAACTCCCCACCTGGTCATGACTCTTCCAGTGACAACTATTCTGACCAATCAGCGGCCAGCAGTCTGATGACGTCACATTTTAGTATCGGCTCGGCTCGCTTGGGACCCTCAGCAGAGCAGGTACTATCACCATGGAAACGCAAAAAAACCCGAGCCGGGGCGAGTCGAGTCGTGCTGGAACCGTGTAGTGGAAAAGCGCCAACATTTTGAACGTTTTGAGGTGAGGTGAGACAATCGAGTGTTTTTAAAAAAGGAATCTAGTTCAAACAGGTTTACTATCTTATCTCTCTCCAATAGGTTTAAAATCTCAGAGCTGCTGCTGACACCAGAACCAGAAAGGACTACACACACAAGTCTCCTATGTATGTATGTACACACACACACACACACACACACACACACACACACACACACACACACACACACACACACACACACTCACGCACAGAAACGCACACACAAAATAAATCTACATCTCCGTTATGTTACAGCATGCTGTCGTTTCTTCAGCCGTCTTCTTCTACAGTCTGTGTTGACTATGTTGTGTGTGGCGTCTCTATGGCGACCAGCAGGTAACGGCGGGGTCAGAGTTCAAGCTGCTTTGACGGCTGCTACTGTCGCTCGTCTTCTTCTTCTTCTTCTTCTTCCTCAGGGGCGTCTCTCTGTCTCTCCCCTCCCTCCCCCACCCACCCCCACCCCCCCATGATAGGAAGTCTATATTGTAAGTGCAGGTTTTTACATCTTCGCTCTCCGTCCTTGGCGTCAGCGTCAGGTACCTGTCTTCTGATTGGCCAGCCAGCACGGCACCTCGCCACACCTGGAAGAGGAACACAGAAGTTAAATAGTTAAATAATTAAATAATAATAATAATAATAATAATAATAATAAAATAAAAATAAATAATAATTAATAAAAATAAATAATAATACAAATAATTAGAATAATAAAAATAATTTTATAATAATAATAAAATAAATAATACAATAATAATAAAAATAATTTAATAATAGTATAATAATAATAATAAAATAAAATATTAATATAATAAATAATAATAATTAAAATAATGTAATAATAATACAATAAAAAAAATAATAATAATATAAATAATTAGAATAATAAAAATAATAACATATTAATAATAATAAAATAATAATAAATAATTAAATAATAATACAAATAATTTAATAATAATATAATAATAATACAATTAAAAATTAATAATAATAATAATAATAATAATATAATGATAATTGATAACTGTATTCATGCTGGACTAACAGACTCCAACACAGACGAGAGATTGATCTTCCAGCTGAATCTCTCTCAGACAGACTGGCTGTTAAAATGATTCCTTAGAGTTCAAGTACGGTGTGAGTAACTCCTGATGTTAACAGGATTCAGCTGCGTCCGTGTTCACGTTTCAGATGGACGTCTCTTCCTTCTCCAGACACGTTTTTAAAATATAACTAATTTTTCTGCCAACATTTTTCCTGTTTTACAGCATATTGAAAGCACATGTGCAGCTGGTTTTAGATGCTAACAGCTTATCTGCAGCAGCTTGGTAATGACTGCTGGTTAACAGGTCACATTTAATGAGCTGTGATGGAGCCGGATGTGGTGGAGGTTGCATGTAAGGTAAGTACAGTGTGTGTGTGTGTGTGTGTGTGTGTGTGTGTGTGTGTGTGTGTGTGTGTGTGTGTGTGTGTGTGTGTGTGTGTGTGTACCTCTCTCTCAGTGTCGGCTGGCTGCTCAGGAAGCTCAGCTGCTGCTCCAGACGACAAACTCTGAAGGCCAGATAGCAAGACGACAGGACCAACATGAAGACGCTGAGAGACACAGAGACAATGAAATTACACCACAACATAATAATAATAATAAAATAATAATAAAATAATATAATAATAATAAAATAATATAATAATATAATAATAATATAATAATATAATAATAATAAAATAATAATAATATTAAATAATTTAAAAATTTAAAAAAAAAATAATAATATTAAATAATAATTAAGAAGAAGAAAGGAAAAAAGGAAGGTAGGAAGGACAGAAGGAAGAAAGGAAGGAAGGACAGATGGAAGGAAGGATAGATGGAAGGAAGGACAGAAGGAAGGAAGGACAGAAGAAAGAAAGGACAGATGGAAGGAAGGACAGAAGGAAGAAAGGAAGGAAGGACAGATGGAAGGAAGGATAGATGGAAGGAAGGACAGAAGGAAGGAAGGACAGAAGAAAGAAAGGACAGATGGAAGGAAGGACAGAAGGAAGGAAGGACAGATGGAAGGAAGGATAGATGGAAGGAAGGAAAAGAGCACTGGAAACACATAAAGAAACCACATGTAGTAGTCTGATACACGGCTGCATTACTGAATATCAACCAGCAGGGGGAAGCACAGACCAACTTTACTATTCATTCTTTATCTTTGCACTAAACCTGATTTATATTGTTTCATGTACTGTTGATGTGTTATATGAGCCTTGTAAGATGTCCTTGAGTGCTTTGAAAGGCGCCTTCAAAATAAAATGCATTATTATTATTATTATTATTATATAATGGGGTATTAGGGCCACATTGAGGGGGGGGGGGATCACAAACTTTGAGAATAAATTTGTAGATTAGGAAGGGAGGAAAGAGGAGGGAAGTGAGAAAAAAGGAAATGAGGAAGGAAGGAAGTAACGAAGGAAGGAAGGAAGGAGGAAAAGAGGAAAGAAGTAAGGAGAGGAAAGAAGGAATGAGGAAGGAAGGAGAGAAGGAAGGAAGGAGAGGAAAGAAGGAATGAGGAAGGAAGGAAGGAGAGAAGGAGAGAAGGAAGGAAGGAAGGAACAGTCAAAAGAGATAGGGTCAACCCGGGAGCACAACAGGAGGGTTAATGGTCTTTTCTCTTCTTTTAATTTTGGGGGTTTATTTTCTGGGGGGGGGGGGGGGTTGGCACATTTTTGTCTGTTTATTTTATTTATTTTAGATATAGTTGAACTCACAGCAGGATGAAGAGTTTCAGTAGTTGGTACTCCATGTGACCCAGTTCAGGTACTGGTTCTGTCAGCAGGATCTTCTCTGTCTCCAAACTGCTGTCTGCACACAAGAAGACGAGACAGGAAGTAACAGACAGGAAGTAACAGACAGGAAGTAACAGACAGGAAGTAACAGAGTCTGTGATTTAAAGGACGAGTTCACTGTTTATTCAAGTGTGTGTTAAAGCAGCAGTCAGGCTTCCATCCTCCCTTCCTTCTTTCCTTCCTCCATCCCCCTTTCTTCCTTCATTCTCTCTTTCCTCTCCTTCCTTCCCCCTTTCTTCCTTTCCTTCCTTCTTCCCTCCTCCCTTCCATTATCCTTTCTCCCTTCCATCCTTCCTTCCTCTCTCTTTCCTTCCTTCCTTCCTTCCTTCCTTCTTTCCTTCCTCCATCCCCCTTCCTTCCTTTGTTCTTTCCTCCCTCCCTCCTTTCCTTCCTTCCTCCTTCCCTCCCTAGCTCCCTCCTTTCCTCCCTCCTTTCCTTCCTTCTTTCCTACCTCCCTCACTCCCTCCCTCCTTTCCTTCCTTCCTGCCTCCCTTCCTTGACTTGAGGACAACAGGAGGTGATGAGTCTTATTTTAAGTGTAATGAGATTGATTTTGACCAGAAGATTTTAAGTTTGGTTGTAATGCACATGATTGTCACACAACATTGTTCTATTTATTAATTATTACTCTTTATATTTGTTCCTACAAAGCAAACCAATCGTTTCTTTCCTCTGTCCTTCTTTCCTTCCTTCCTGCTGTCCTCTTTTCCTTTCACCCTCCCTCCCTCTTTCCTTCTTTCCTCCCTCCTTTCCTCCCTCCCTTCCTTCCTTCCTTCCCTCCCTCCTTTCCTTCTTTCCTCCCTCCTTTCCTCCCTCCTTTCCTTCCTCCTTTCCTCCCTCCTTTCCTCCCTTCCTTCCTTCCTTCCTTCCTTCCTTCCTTCCTCCCTCCTTTCCTTCCTTTTTCCTCCCTCCCTTCCTTGACTTGAGGACAACAGGAGGGTTAAAAACAAGTTTGCTACTAAAAACACTGTAACGTTGAAACATAGAAGACTGGATTTGACTCATTTGGACGATGAAGCTTCATATTAGCTTCAGATTAACCTTTTTATGCTTCAAGGTGTTGATTGACAGGTGGGCGGGGCTTACCTGTGAGTGTGTGCGTGCTGAACGGTATGTCTGCTGTGATTACGGGGGTTGAGTTTCCCAGCAGGTCCGGGAGAGACGAGGAGACGGCCGGGAGCGACGGCTTCCTCCTCCACTTCAACACCTCCGGAAACTCATCCTGAAAAAAATGAAGAAGAGACACGAGACAGAGAAAAGTCAGCAGTTAGATAGATGTTTAAATATTCTGCTTCAGAGGAAAGGTTTGGTTTAAATCATTCATTTATGATTTATGAACAGGTTTACAGCAGGAGGCAAACAGAATGAAGGAAGGAGAGAAGGAAGGAAGGAGAGAAGGAAGAAAGGAAAGCAGGAAGGAAGGAAGGAAGGAGAGAAGGAAGGAAGGAAAGCAGGAAGGAAGGAGGGGAGGAAGAAAGAAGGAAGGAAGGAGGGAAGGAAGGAAAGGAGGGAAGGAAGGAAGAAAAGATGGAAGGAAGGAAGGATGGAAAGGACGAAGAAAGAAGGAAGGAAGGAAGGAAGGAAGGAAAGATGGAAGGAAGGAAAGGATGAAGGAAGGAGGGAAGGAAAGAAGGAAGATAGAAGGAGGAGGGTTAGAAAGGAAGGTAGGAGGGAGGAAGGAAGGGAGGAAAGGAAAAGCGGAAGGAAGGAAGGAAAGAAGGACAGAGGAAAGAAGGAAGGAAGGAAAGAAGGAAAGAACAAACAGTCAAAACAGACGGGGGTCAATTTGACCCGGGAGGACGACAGGAAGGAAGAAAAAGTTTCTTAATTTCAAACTTTCGACAGAAGTCTCAACGATCCAGACTCAGTCATGTGTCTTTAACCCATATTTACGGTATTTTCTGATGGAACCTGAAGGCAGCGCGGGGGGAAAGCCTCTTATCTGCACAGCGTGATGATGAGGTCACGATGAGGTCATAATGAGGTCACGATGAGGTCACAACAACAGCGCCAGGTATTTCCTCTAAGCCTGTTTCTGACTGAGAGGCGACGCTAATACCACTGCTTACATCCTTTCTTTCTTTCTTTCTTTCTTTCTTTCTTTCTTTCTTTCCTTCCTTCCTTCCTCCCTCATCTTCTTCCTCCTTCTTTCTTTCTTTCTTCCTTTCGTTCTTTCTTTCTTTCCTCATCTTCCTCCTTTTCTTTTCTTTCTTTTCAATTCTTGGATGGTTTGTTTGTTTGTTTCTTTCCTCATCGTCCTCCTCCTTTCTTTCTTTCTTTCTTTCTTTCTTTCTTTCTTTCTTTCTTCCTTCCCTCCCTCATCTTCCTCCTCTTTCTTTCTTCTTCCTTCCCTCCCTCCCTCGTCTTCCTTCCTTCCTCCCTCCCTCCCTCCCTCATCTTCCTCCTCTTTCTTTCTTTCTTTCTTTTTTCTTCCTTCCTTCCTCCCTCATCTTCCTCCTCTTTCTTTCTTCCTTCCTTCCTTCCTTCCTTCCTTCCTTCCTTCCTTCCTTCCTTCCTTCCTCCCTTCCTCCCTCCCTCCCTCCCTCATCTTCCTTCCTTCCTTCCTCCCTCCCTCATCTTCCTCTTCTTTCTCTTTCTTTCTTTCTTTCTTTCTTTCTTTGAGTCAGTTTGTGAATCACATTAAAGCTGAAAATTAAAATCTTTCTGGTGTAAATTATTGCTTTATTTATCAATTAAACTTTGGGTATTTCATTTTTTCTTCTTTAAGTCTTTAAAAATGTGTGTATTTTGTAATCTATATCTGATAAGCTTAATATAAATTTACTTTATGTTGATGCTGATTTTATCATATATTATATATATATGTATTATATATATTTCTGGTAACTCTTTGTTTACATAATAATAAATGAATCTTGTATAAACTGTGAATAATGTCTGTTATAATTTCCCACAGTGATGCCTTCAAATGTCTTGTTTTGTCCGACCAACAGTCCAAAACACAAATATATTATAATTAATTATCATATATAACAAAGAAAGGAGCAAATTCACACATTTAAGAAGCTGAAACTAGAGCATGTTTGGCATTTTAGGCAACATTTAATATACTTTTACTTCTCTTCCTTTTCCTGAAACTTGCATCAACTGATTACACAAGCAAGTAGTGAACGCAACACCGACATTTCATCACCTCTTAAACTGACATGTTGAACTTATTTCCAAATCCAGCAGTTTACTGATCAACATTATCATTCATTAGGAGTCATTTAGCTGTTTTTTACTCTCTACTAACTTCCTGAGGGAAATATCTGGCTTCTAAATGCTCCACTATGTTCACCAGCTAGTCTGCAGATAACTGTGTCTGTTTGCTGTTTGGTGCTGAGCAGGTAGAGTACAGCAGTGCTTTTATTTTGAAAATCAACACTATGAGAGCTCTGAGAGTGAACTAAAACAGTAAAGACATCTAAACAATGAGCTGAAACTCAACTATAAAGCTCCATAAAGCTGCAGAGTCTCTGATCATTCTCTGTATGTTCATCACTATGAGACACTAAAACATCATTTAGCAGGACAAACATTTAAACTACACAAAACTAAACTTGAGCTGCAACTACTATTTTCATATGCAATTAATTCTCTCGTTATTTTCTTTATTAATCATTTAGTTGTGTTTCTGTCTAATATTCTCTCTCTTTTAGCTCTGTTTTTACTCTCTACCAACTCCTGAGGGAAATATCTGGCTTCTAAATGATCCACTATGTTCACCAGCTAGTCTGCAGCTAACTGTGTCTGTTTGCTGTTTGGTGCTGAGCAGGTAGTGTACTGTGCTTTTATTTTGAAAATCAACACTATGAGAGCACTGAGAGCGAACTAAAACAGTAAAGTTGCATTTGGACAGCTAAACAATGAGCTGAAACTCAACTATAAAGCCGAGAGAGAAGCTGCAGAGTCTTTGATCATTCTCTGTATGTTTTTATAATACAGATATTGATTATAGCAGCTTTAAAGTAAGTGTCTTTATGGTAGTCTTAAGGTGATCTGGGGATTATTGAGACTTGATGTAAGTAGTAACATTTCTTCTCTATAACTGTGGTTTAATAAAGTAAAGGTATAGTTACCATAGACAGAGAGCTGGGCTCCTCCAGATACTGCTTCAGACTCAGACTCTTCCCGTTCACCTGGGAGAAAAAAAAAAGGAACAATAAGAACATTTTAACTCTGCTGAACACTTTAATCAGAGGAATGAAAAGTTTTCCTTCTGATTCCGGAAACAGAAGAACAAACCTGCAGGTGAGTGCAGATCCTCCTGAGAACATCGTAGACGTTGTCTCTGGACAGCAGAGACACAAACACGTACTGCAGAGAGAGGGAGGGAGAGAGGGAGAGAAAGAGGGAGGGAGAAGGGTTACTATTAGCTGGAAATATTAAAGGATGGATTCATAGTTTCTCAAGTCTGTCTTAAACCAGTCAGGAGCCTAAATGAACATGAAGTGTGACCATTAGATCCTTCATAATGTTTATAATGTAAAGTGATGGAGGACTAAACCCACAGTCCTCCTTCTGTGGAAACATGGATTTAAAAGTTGATCTGAAGCTAATATGAAGCTTCAGATGTCTGAATGAGTGAAAGAAGAAGGAAGAAAGAAAGAAAGAAAGAAAGAAAAGAAAGAAAGAGGAAAGAGATGAGGAAAGAAATAAACAAACAGAAACATAGAAAAAAGAAAGAAAGAAAGAAAGAAGGAGCTACAATGCAAACAGCAGCAATAACACTAATAATGTGATCTCTCTCTCTCTCTCTGTTGTCTGTCTCTCTGGTACCTTCTGCCCCGTATCCATGGTGATGGCCAGGCCGTTTGGCACCAGGCCGGCCGTCTTGTGCTTCTTCACCAGCCGAACTGACACCACCGGTATGCAGACCTGCAGGATCACAAGATTTAGAGTCACATGACCTTTAACCTGGACTATTATGCACTGTGAACATTTATAAATCCAGTTCTCCTGTGCTTATTATGATTGAGCTTTTATTTTGAAAGTACTTTTAATGTTAATCTTTCATTTGCGCTGTATTTCCCTTTTAATGATTTTAAAGTGAATTATTATTTTATGCTGCAACCTTATATTTAATGCTTTATTCTAGTCTTATAATTTTTTTATTATTAGTGGGTTATTATTTTTTGTTTTTTAATTGTTTCCTTGTTTTTACTATTATTAGGTTTTATTTTTATTTATTTTATTTTTTTGTTTCCAATTATTACTGTTAAATGTTTGTTTTTATTTTATTTTATTTTTCTGTACTTTGTTTTTATTTATTTTTTTGTTTTTAATTGTATGTTTAAATGTTTCCATGTTTTTACTATTATTAGGTTTTATTTTTATATTTTTATTTATTTTTGTTTCCAATTCTTACTGTTAAATGTTTGTTTTTATTTTATTTTTCTGTACTTTGTTTTTATTTTATTTTATTTTTTATTATTAGTGGGTTACTATTATTTGGTTTTTAATTGTTTCCATGTTTTTACTATTATTAGGTTTTATTTTTATTTATTTTATTTTTTTGTTTCCAATTCTTACTGTTAAATGTTTATTTTTTATTTTTTTTATTATTATTATTAGGTTTTATTTTTTATTTATTTATTGTATGTTTTAATGTTTCCATGTTTTTAAATAGCATTAGGTTTTATTTTTATATTTTTATTTATTTTTATATTTTTATTTATTCTTACTGTTAAATGTTTGTTTTTATTTTATTTTTCTGTACTTAGTTTTTATTTTTTTTATTATTATTTATGGAAGATTTCTTTTGTTTTTAATTGTATGTTTTAATGTTTCCATGTTTTTACTATTATTGGGTTTTATTTTAATATTTTTTAATTGTATATTTTTCCAATTCTTACTGTTAAATGTTTAGTTTTTATATAAAGCACATTGAGTTGCCCCTTGGATATGAAATGCACTATATAAATAAAGCTGCCTTACCTTACCTTAGTTAGTTTAACAAGTAGTTTTAATTTAGTTTTAATTTAATTGTAGTCTATATTTTAGCTTTCCAGGTATTAGCAGAAGTCAAACCGAACAGGAAACGGGAGAAAACGAAACAAAACCACCAAAATAAAGCTGATTTTATCCACAATTCAGTTTTAGTTTTAGTTGGTCATTAATCATCATCATTAATTTTAGTTTTTATTATTATAATAACTATAATAATAATAACCTCGCTCTGGACTGACGCTAAAGCTGAATGAACACAAACATACACAGGATCATATATCACTGGATAAAAGCTTGTATTGTTGTCATGACGATATGATGACATAACGATATGAATGAAGCTTTATGAGACTGAAATCAATAATTCAAGTCAGTAAACAAACTAAACAAACAAAGGTTTATTATGTGTTACATTCATGCATTGAATTAAAGGTCGTCCTCCCTCCCTTCCTCCCTCCCTTCCTTCCTTCCTTCCTTCCTCCCTCCCTCCTTTCTTCCTTCCTTCCTTCATTCTTCCCTCCTTTCATTCCTTCCTTCATCCCTTCCTCCCTCCCTCCTTTCCTCCTTTCTTTCCTTCCTTCCTTCCGTCCTCCTTTCATTCCTTCCTTCCTCCCTCCCTCCCTCCTTTCTTCCTTTTTCCTCCCTCCCTCCTTTCATTGCTTCCTTCATTCCTTCCTTCCTTCCTTCCTTCTTTCCTTCCTCCCTCCTTTCCTTCCTTCCTTTCTTCCTTCCTTCCTTCCTTCCTTCTTCCCTCCTTTCATTCCTTCCTTCATCCCTTCCTTCCTTCCTTCCTTCCTTCCTTCCTTCCTTCCCCCTTTCTCCTTTCATTCCTTCCTTCCTTCCTCCCTCCTTCCGCCCCCCCCTCCCTCCTTTCCTTCCTTCCTTCCTTCCTTCCTTCCTTCCCTACAAACAAACTAAACAAACTGTCGGCTCAAAGGTTTATTATGTGTTACATTCATCCGTCGTCCTCATTATATTATATTATAAAGCTTTTAATGGGCGAGGACAAAGCTACATAGATAATAATGATAATAACTCGATCATCTGCTGCTGCTGCAAACTACAGAGAGATTATCAGAGAAGCAGCTAATTCAATATTTAATAAAAGACAAACATTAAAGCTAAATGTCTTCACTTTATTGTTTTATTAGCTTTTCTATCATTCATCGTCACACTGAAAATGTATTTTACTTGATTTTATATATTGTATTTATTCTATTTGATTGTTTTAGCTACTTTTATTTTGTAGTATCTTTATTGTTTTATTAGCTTTTCTATCAGTCATCTTCACACTGATGCTCTGCTGAACTTAAAATGTATTTTAATTGATTTTATATATTATTATTTATTCTATGTTTATATTCTAGCTACTTTTATTTTGTAGTATCTTTATTGTTTTATTATAACTATAAATTATTACTATTTTTATACTTTATTAAATTAATGTTTCTTTCCTCTTTGAGCTGCTTTTATTGTATGAAAAGTGCTATAAAAATAAAGTTATTAGTATTATTATGTGTGTGTTTTGTGTTTTCTATCAGTGTATCTACAGCAGGTGAATAGAATATTAGAGCTCTTATATATACTGAACATGTTCATGAGCTGCTTTTCATTTTTTATCAGTTCAGCGTCGACCGATAAAACACTTTATCACTCAGGGAAGTATGAAGCTGTTCCAAACTCTCTCTCTGTGTGTGTGTGTGTGTGTGTGTGTGTGTGTGTGTGTGTGTGTGTGTGAGTGTGTGTGTGTGTGTGTGTGTGTGTGTGTATCTCTGTTTTTTACTATTTATTATTTCTATTTATTTATTTATTTATTTAACCTTCCTGTCGTCCTCCCGGGTCAAATTGACCCCGTCTGTTTTGACTGTTCCTTCCTTCCTTCCTTCCTTCCTTCCTTCCTTCCTTCCTTCTTTCCTCCCTCCCTCCTACCTTCCTTCCTCCCTTCTTCTTTCCTTCCTTCTTTCCTCCCTTCCTCCCTTCCTCCTACCTTCCTTCCTTCCTTCCTTTCATTCTTCCCTTCTTTCTTTCCTTTCCTCCCTTACTTCCTCCCTCATTTCCTTCCTTCTGTCCTTCCTTCCTTTTCTCTTTCTTTCCTCCCCCTTCCTTCCTCCCTTCCTTCTTTCCTCCCTTCTTCCTACCTTCCTACCTTCCTTCCTTCTGTCCATCATTCCTTCCTTCTATCCATCATACCTTCCTTCCTTCCTTTTTTCCTTTCTTCCTTCCTTCCTTCCTTTCTTCTGTCCTTCCTTCCTTCCTTTCCTCCTTCCTACCTTCCTTCTCTCCTTCCTTCCTACCTTCATTCCTTCTGTCCATCATTCCTTCATTCCTTTCTTCCTTCTGTCCTTCCTTCTTTCCTTCCTACCCTCTGTCGTCCCTTCCTTCCTTCTATCCATCATACCTTCCTTCCTTCCTTTTTTCCTTCCTTCCTTCCTTCCTTTCTTCCTTCCTTCCTTCCTTCCTTCCTTCCTTGATGGGATGTATTTACCTTATTATTATTTATTCTATTATATATTTGAATCCTAGTTGAGTGTAAATACTAATAAATTAATTCTACTGTATTTATTTGGCAGTCTACAAAAATGCTACTTCAAGGTCCTGAAAAATAACTGGGACATTATGGCGTCCAGTGGCTCTGAACTCACCTTGATGTCTTTACCGAACAGGTTGGCGTAGAAACAGAGCCAGTTCCTGGAGATGTAGAGTCGGCCCTGCAGCAGGATGTCTCTCAGTAACGCACATGAATACACTGCAGGAGGACGGAGACGTTACTTTACTCCACTTTTATACTGAATGTCTGAATCATGAGGTGAAACAGTGCGCTTACCTTTCATCAGGATCTCCTCTTTAGGAACCGTCTGGAACAGTTTGTGGTACTGAGAGTTGTATTTGCTGACAGTCTGCAGAGACAAGAGAAGAAGAAGAAGTCAAATTAATCAGATAAAGATAAAGTTTAATGTGCTTTTTATGTTTCTGTAATTAATTATCATATTTCTTTTAATTTATCTGCCTTTTATTTTGATGTTTTAGCCTCTTTTACTACTATTTTGTACACATGTAAGTATTTTGAAATGCTAGATAAATAAAGTTTATTATTATTATGATTAATATTATGATTATTATTATTATTATCATTATTATTATATTTTATTATTATTATTATTATTATATAATTAAATTATTATAATTATAATTATTATCATTATATTATTATTATTATTATTATCATTATTATTATATAATTATTATCATTATTATTATTATTATTATTATCATTATTATTATTATATTACTATTATTATATTATTATTATTACTATTATTATTATTATTATTATTATTATTATCATTATTATTATTTCCTGATTGTTTTCCACCTATAGCAGCAAGTGGATGGTAAAAATAGAAAGAGCATCAATAAAAAGAATAAAGAACAATAAATAAGAAGCCATAAAAACATTATAGTAACATTAATACTCTGGTATCATGCAGGGTTTTCTATCTGAGCCGGCGTGTGGACGACGTGTGGAGTACTTTCTGGAATATTCTGCGGTGTGTTTGTTGTTTCTGGTTCCTGATATTTGGGTCAGGAGTTACATCATCCACCTGTGTGTCTGTGTTCGGTCTGTGCCGAGGCAGACGGTGACTTCCTGCCTTCCTGCCTTCCTGTTCCTGTTCCTGTCTGAAACAACAAAGACTGGAACAACACTAAACACACTGGCAGCAGCAGCAGCAGCTCCATGTCGGCTCGCTCCGCCTCCACCTTCTGAAGAAACTACACTATACGCTCTCTCTGCTTTTCCTTTTCATCTCAAATAAAATCAGGAATGTTCCCTCCATCTGTCCTTCCTTCTTTCCATCCTATCTTTCTTCCATCCTATCTTCCTTCCTTCCATCCTATCTTCCTTCCTTCCTTCTGTCTTACCTTCCTTCTGTCCTTCCTTCCGTCCTACCTTCCTTCTGTTCTTCCTTCCTTCCATCCTTTCTTCCTTCCTTCCTTCCATCCTATCTTCCTTCCTATCTTCCTTCCTTCTGTCCTACCTTCCTTCTGTCCTACCTTCCTTCTGTCCTACCTTCCTTCTGTCCTTCCTTCCATCTGTCCTTCATTCCTTCCATCCTATCTTCCTTCCTTCCTTCTGTCCTACCTTCCTTCTGTCCTTCTTTCCTTCTGTCCTTCCTTCCTACCATCCTATCTTCCTTCCTTCCTTCTGTCCTACCTTCCTTCTGTCCTTCCTTCCTTCTGTCTTACCTTCCTTCTGTCCTTCCTTCCTTCCATCCTATATTCCTTCCTTCCTTCTGTCCTTCCTTCCTTCTGTCCCTCCTTCCTTCTGTCCTTCCTACCTTCGTCTGCTCGCTCCGCCTCCAGCTTCTGAGACTCTCTAATATTTGGGTTTAACTACACTACACTCTCTCTGCTTTTCCTTTTCATCTCAAATCAGCTGAAATAAAATCAGGAATGTTCCCTCCATCTGTCCTTCCTTCCTTCCTTCCATCCTTTCTTCCTTCCTTCCTTCCATCCTATCTTCCTTCCTTCTGTCCTACCTTCCTTCTGTTCTTCCTTCCTTCTGTCCCTCCTTCCTTCTGTTTTACCTTCCTTCTGTCCTTCCTTCCATCTGTCCTTCCTTCCTATCTTCCTTCCTTCCTTCTGTCTTACCTTCCTTCTGTCCTTCCTTCCTTCCATCCTATATTCCTTCCTTCCTTCCTTCTGTCTTACCTTCCTTCTGTCCTTCCTTCCTTCCATCCTTTCTTCCTTCCTTCCTTCCATCCTATCTTCCTTCCTTCCTTCTGTCCATCATTCTGTCCTTCTCTCCTTCCTTCCTCCCTTCCTTCTGTCCTTGCTTCTGTCCTTCCTTTGGTCCATCATTCCTTCCTTCTGTCCTTCCTTCCATCTTTCCCTCCATCCTACCTTCCTTCCATCTGTCATTCCTTCCTTCCATCCATCCCTCCTTCCTACCTTCGTCTGCTCGCTCCGCCTCCAGCTTCTGAGACTCTAACATTTGGGTTTAACTACACTACACTCTCTCTGCTTTTCCTTTTCATCTCAAATAAAATCAGGAATGTTCCCTCCATCTGTCCTTCCTTCCTTCCATCCTTTCTTCCTTCCTTCCTTCCATCTTATCTTCCTTCCTTCTGTCCTACCTTCCTTCTGTCCTTCCTTCCTTCTGTCCTTCCTTCCTTCGTTCTGTCCTTCGTTCTGTCCTTCCTTCCTACCTTCATTCCTTCCTTCTGTCCTTCCTTCATTCCTTCTGTCCATCATTCTGTCCTTCTCTCCTTCCTTCCTTCTGTCCTACCTTCTGTCTTTCCTTCCTTTCTTCCTACCTTCTGTCCTTCCTTTCCTCTGTCCATCATTCCTTCCTACCTTCCTTCTGTTCATCATTCCCTCCTTCCTTCCTTCGTTCTGTCCTTCCTTCTTTCCTTCCTACCTTCCATCCTATCTTCCTTCCTTCCTTCCTTCCTTCCTTCCTTCCTACCTTCCTTCCTTCATTCCTTCCTAAGATCTAACATCAGCTGTTAGGGTCGAATATTTTCCTTGCTGTTTTCACCAAAATGCTGCTCAATGAATGTTCGGTCTCTTTAAATTAAATTAAATTAAATTGAATTAAGAGATGACTTCGGTTGTAATTTGGCACTTTATAAATAAAAATATTGATTGATTGAGGTTTCATTATGTTGAGTTGGAGGCCCCCCCCCCCCAAAAAAAATGGAAGAAGCCACTTAAGAGTATTAACCCTCCTGTTGTGTTCCCGGGTCAACCCTATCTCTTTTGACTGTTCCTTCCTTCCTTCCTTCCTTCCTTCCTTCTCTCCTTCGTTCCTTCCTTCCTCATTCCTTCTTTCCTCTCCTTACTTCCTTCCTCTTTTCCTCGTTCCTTCCTTTCTTCGTTACTTCCTTCCTTCCTTCCTCATTTCCTTTTTTCTCACTTCCTTCCTCTTTCCTCCCTTCCTCCTTCCCTTCCTTCCTTCCTCATTTCCTTCCTTCCTTCCTTCCTCCCTCTTTTCCTCCCTTCCTTCCTTCCTTCTTTCCTCCTTTCCTCCCTTCCTTCCTTCCTCCCTCTTTTCCCCGTTCCTTCCTTTCTTCCTTGCTTCCTTCCTTCCTTCCTTCCTTCCTCATTCATTCTTTCCACTCCTTTCTTCGTTACTTCCTTCCTTCCTTCCTCTTTCCTCCCTTCCTCCTTCCCTTCCTTCCTTCCTCATTTCCTTCCTTCCTTCCTTCCTTCCTCCCTCTTTTCCTCCCTTCCTTCCTTCCTTCCTTCCTTCTTTCCCCACTTCCTTCCTTCCTCTTTCCTCCCTTCCTTCTGTCCATCTTTCCTTCCTTCCTTCCTTCCTTCCTTCCTTAAGCCGCTTAAGAGTATTAAACAGAGACGGGAACATAACGGCTGAGATGATGAGAAATGGAGACACAACTAACAACAGCTGAGTAGAAACCAGGACGCAGAGAGATGAATAACCTGGTTTCTAACGCTCCGTGTTAATGTGACATCCTGAAAATGATCAAAACCAGAACGAGACACTTCAGAACAGTTGATATTAAAGGATTTTGTCTCCCTTTCTTTGAATTTAGGGGGATAATCACGCTCTCCATGCTCTGGGCGATATAAACAGGAAATTAAAAGTATGCCGAATTAACCGATCCTCCCTTTAATATGTAAAAGTGACTTCAGCCTGATGTGACCTGCAGCGTGAGTGTGTGCGGCAGGCAGGAAGTAGTGTCACATCTGTGTCTGAAATAAACATCTGGAGTAAATCTGCATCTCCGGAATTTTATGCTTTTATTTTGAAATAAAGATATCTGCCGTTTTATCTCAGACCTTAAACTCTCTCTCTCTGTGTGTGTGTGTGTGTGTGTGTGTGTGTGTGTGTTGGAGCTGTTTACGTCTGCTGATCAACTCTCTCTCTCTGTCTACTGAAACACACACACACACACACACACACACACACACACACACACACACAGAGAGACAGACACAGACACACACACACACCCCTGAATGGGTTTCCATGGAGACGAGACAGACGCCGGAAACTTCTGCACAGACTTAAAAAAAAAGATGTGAAAGGACTCCTGCTGGTCTGAAAACAACCAGTGTGTGTGTGTGTCTGTGTGTGTGTGTGTGTGTGTGTGTGTGTGTGTGTGTGTAGTTGCAGGTGCACGTGTCATCAGTTTTAGGTCACTTACCGATCCTCTGTAGCACTTCTTCACGTCTTCGTAGGTCAGGTCGTCGATCAGCTGCAGCCTGCAAGAAAAACACACACACACACACACACACACACACACACACACACACACACACACACACACACACACACACACACACACACACACACACACAATATGATTCAGAGAACAGAGAGCAGAGCATGAACTGAAACTAGTCTCAAGTTTCTGGTTTACAGGAAGTCAGATGTTATAAATGTCAGAGAGGTTTTTAGGTAATGTTTGACTTTAGTAGAGAAGAGACGCTCCTTTAACCTTCCTGTCGTCCTCCCGGGTCAAACTGACCCCGACTCTTCCTCCTTTCCTTCCTTCTTTCCATCTGTCCTTCTTTCTTTCCTTTCTCCCTTCCTTTTTTCCTCTGTCCTTCTTTCCTTCCTTTCTCCTTCCTTTCCTTTCTCCCTCATTTACTTCCTTCTTCCTCCCTCCCTCCTTTCCTTTCTCCCTCATTTCCTTCCTTGTTTCTGCCTCCCTTCCTCCTTTCCTTCCTTCCTTCCTTCCTCCTTTCCTTCCTTCTTCCACCCTTCCTTCCTCCTTTCCTTCCTTATTCCTCCCTTCCTTCCTTCCTTCCTTCCTCCCTTCCTTCTGTCCATCCCTCCTCCCCTCTTCCTCCCTTCCTTCTTCCTCCCTTTCTTCCTTCCTTCCTCCTTTCCTTCCTTCTTCCTCCCTTCCTTCCTCCTTTCCTTCCTTCTTCCTCCTTTCCTTCCTTCCTTCCTCCTTTCCTTCCTTCTTCCATCCTTCCTTCCTCCTTTCCTTCCTTCTTCCTCCCTTTCTTCCTTCCTCCCTCCCTTCCTCCCATCCTTCCTTCCTCCTTTCCTTCCTTCCTTCCCTGCATCCCTCCTCCCCGCCTCCCTTCTTCCTCCCTTCCTTCCTTCCTTGACTCAAGGACAACAGAAGGGTTAATTAAGACTTCAAACAACAAAATAAGTTAAAACACACACCGGTGAAATCAGACTGTGAAGGTACAAAAAAAAGTCTCTTTCTTATCAGATTTTTAATTGATGTAAAAAAAAGTCTCCTCAGTCTGAGCAGGAAGCAAAGTGATTTAATTAAAGAGAATTTGGCTTTTTTCTGAGCTCCTCCTCCATCAGTACAAGATCCACCTTTAACAACACTCAACGAAGAATATGACCCTTGAAGCTATTTTAAAAAACTGTGATACCAAAGTATGCTTTTCTTAATAATCTGATTACATAACTACCCCAGCCATGTAACACATCAATACTGACATTAGACAGGGAATGAATATATCAGCATTTAACCCTCCTGTTGTGTTCGAGTCAAGGAAATAAGGAAAGGAGGGAGGGAGGGAGGGAAGGAAGAAAGGGGGATGGAGGAAGGAAGGAAGGGAGGAAAGGAAATAAGGAAGGAAGGAAGGAAGGAAGGACGGAGGAAAGAAGTAAGTAAAGAAGGAAGGTAGGAGGGAGGGAGGAAATAAGGTAGGAGGGTGGGAGGAAGGAAGGAAAGAAGGACAGAGGAGAGAAGGAAGGGAGGAAGGAAGGACGGAGGAAGGAAAGAAGGTAGGAGGGAGGGAGGAAGGAAGGAAGGAAGGAAGAAAGGAGGGGGAAAGGAGGAAGGAAAGAAGGTAGGAGGGAGGGAGGAAGGAAGGAAGGAAGAAAGGAGGGAAGGAAGGAAGAGTCAAAACAGATGGGTCAATTTGACCCGGGAGGACAACAGGAGGGTTAAGAGTTGAATCTGCTTATTATTATTATTAATCAACTTTCTTAGACTTTCCTTTGAAGGTACAAACTGAATCTATGAGATACAAATCTGATGCTGATATGAACATAAATAAAATATAAAATATGAAACTAAAACAAACTGAATATTGTCTTTAATATATCATCATCTTCATCTTCGTCTTCTTCCAGCTGACTCAGCGTTTTCTTTTTTTTTTAAATATATGATTTTTCTGTGAGTAGTATGAAACAGCTGCCTCAGGCTCTGTGTGCAGCATGGTGTTATATTACAGCTGACAGTGTGACTCCTCTCCTCTGATAGATGTGACTGCCACAGGAAGCAACGCCTCTCACATTCATCACACAGCGCTTCGCTTTAGAGCAGGGGTGTCAAACATGCGGCCCGTGGGCCAGAACCGGCCCACCGAGGGGTGCAATCCGGCCCACTTTCCTTTCTGTGTTGTTTTCCTTCTGTCTTTCCTTCCATCTGTCCTTTCTTCCTTCCTCCGTTTCTTCAATCTGTCCTTCCTTCTTTCTTTCTGTCCTTCCTTCCTTCTTTCTGTCCTTCCTTCCTCCGTTTCTTCAATCTGTCCTTTCTTCCTTCTGTCCTTTCTTCCTCCCTTCCTCCGTTTCTTCAATCTGTCCTTCCTTCTTTCCTTCCTTCCTTCCATCTGTCCTTCCTACCTTCCTATTTTCCTTCCTTCGTTTATTCTATCTGTCCTTCCTTCCTTCTGTTCTTCATTCCTTCCTTCCTTCCTTCCATCCTTCCATCCTTCCTCCGTTTCTTCAATCTGTCCTTCCTTCCTTCTTTCTGTCCTTCCTAGCTTCCTTTTTTCCTTCCTTCCTTCCTTCCTTCCTCTGTTTCTTCCATCTGTCCTTCCTTCTTTCCTTCCTTCCTTCTGTCTGTCCTTCCTCCCTTATTTCCTTCCTCCGTTTCTTCCATCTGTTCTTTTGTTTTACTTCTTCTATCTTCTATTATATAATGTTGAGTTTCCTCTCTAGTTAACCTTCCTGTCGTCCTCCTGGGTCAAATTGACCCCGTCTGTTTTGTCTGTTCCTTCTTTCCTTTGCTTCCTTCCTTCTATCCTTCCTTCCTCCCTCTCTTCTTCTTTCCTTCCTCCCTCCCTCCTACCTTCCTCCCTTCATTCTTTCATTTCCTCCCTTCCTTTCTCCCTCCTTTCCTTCCTTCCTTCCTTCCTCCCTCTCTTCTTCTTTCCTTCCCTCCTCCCTTCCTTCTTTCTTTTCCTCCCTTAATTCCTTCCCCCTCCCTCCCTCCCTCCTTTCCTTCCTTCTTCCTCCCTTCCTTCCTTCCCTCCTTTCTTTCCTTCTCTCCTTCTTCCCTCCCTCCCTCCTTTCCTTCCTTCTTCCTTCCTTACCTCCTTACTTCCTCCCTCCTTTCCTTCCTTCTTCCTCCCTTCCTTCCTTCTCTCCTTTCTTTCCTTCCCTCCTTCTTCCTCCCTTCCCTCCTTTCGTTCCTTCCCTCCTTCTTCTTCCCTTCCCTCCTTTCTTTCCTTCCATCCTTCTTCCCTTCCTCCCTCCTTACTCCTTTCCTTCCTCCTTTCCTCCTTTCTTCCTCCTTTCCTTCGTCCCTCCCGACTCCTTTCCTTCCTTCATTCCTTCCTCCTTATTTTTTTCCTCCCTCCCTACTCCTTCCTTTTCTTCCTTCCTTCCCTACTCCTTTCCTTCCTTCCTCCCTTCCTACCTCCCTCCCTCCTTACTCCTTTTCTCCCTCCCTTCCTTCTCTCCTTACTTCCTTCTTCCCTCTCTCCTTACTCCTTTCCTTCCTTTGTTCACCGGCTAGCAGCTTTTATTCTGAAAGTGACTCTATGAGAGCGCTGAGAGTGAACCAAAACAGTAAGACATCTAAACAATGAGCTGAAACTCAACTATAAAGCTCCATAAAGCTGCAGAGTCACTGATAATCATCTTTATGTTCATCACTACAAGAACACTGCAGAGCATTATTATTCTGTTTTGGCAATAAAAGAACAAGCAATAAAAAATCCCGGGATTCCCACCGTTTCCTGTCTGCAGCTACAATAAGGTTCCTCTCTCCTGCACACACACACACACACACACACACACACACACACACACACACACACACACACACACACACACACACACACACAGAGAGAGAGAGAGACAGACTCTTTAGGTGCAGCTGTCACATCATTGCATCATGCAAAAGTCTCAATCAGACGTTTCCTCGTGTTATCAGGAGCCACACGGCTGCGAGGATGTAAATGTGAGCAGAGATAACAGAGAGATCAAACACCAAGCAGCAAGACACACACACACACACACACACACACAGCACATTAAAAACCCAGCAGCTGTCTGTCTTTCACCTGACGGGCCTTCATCAGCCTGGAATAGTTTTATAGGAGTGAAGAGATTCAGCTACAAGAGACAAATGTTCATATTCTATAAAGGAAGGAAGGAAAGGAGAAAGGATAAAGTCTAAAGGATAAAGGATGAAGGTGGTTTTCTATATTTTACAAACATATTTTACCCTTACATATTTATTCAGGCTCTTTATATATAAAAATGTACAAAATTGATCTGAATGTATTGAAAAATGTTCAAATCTTCCAGCTTACAAACTAATCTCACTATTTAAACCCTCACTATTTAAAGGAAGGAAGGAAGGAAGGATGGAAGGAAAGGAGTAGGGAGGAAGGAAAGGAGTAGGGAGGGAGGAAGGAAAGGAGGGAGGAAGGAAAGAGGGAGAGAGGGAGGAAGGACCTCATTTGTTTCAGAATGACTCAAATGACTAATAACATCATGCTTTCAGAGTCAGGAGAGGAATCTGTTTAAGCTACTTACACTGAGCTTGTGTGGCCTCTGAATCTTTTTAAAGGGGAAGTTCTGCTGTGAGGTTTGTGTGTCCGTCCGAGGGGTCTGTTCTAAACCTCATCCTTTCCTACTACTCGTACTAACTCTGACGTCATGTGAAGTATGTAGTGTGTTTCAACTGTGTAGTGATTTAGAGTATGTGAGAAGTTCCTGGATGGTTTACTAGATTCTCCAGAAATGCAGAGTATGCATCAAGAGCTGACTACTCACACTCACATTACCCAAGATGCAACACTACTACTCACACTCACATTACCCAAGATGCAACGCTACTACTCACACTCACATTACCCAAGATGCAACGCTACTACTCACACTCACATTACCCAAGATGCAACGCTACTACTCACACTCACATTACCCAAGATGCAACGCTACTACTCACACTCACAGGCTGTGTCTCAATTTGGACCCAACTGCGAGGCTGCATCCTCGAAGGACGCGGCCTTTGCGGCCTTCGAAGGATGCATCCTTGAGGAACCTCCGAAGGACGCATCAACCGTTGTGAAATGAGACGGTCTAGCCTTCGAGGCATTTCCTGGTTGCGTCACCAGCTGTTCCCGCCCATAAGACGAGAAAGACGTCTCGACCGAAAAGACGGAGAAAAAGCTGACAAAATTATAAGAGAGAAGAAAGGAGAAGAATAAAGGAAAGGAGAAGAAAGAAGGAAAACACACAAGAAAGAAAGAAAGAAAGAAAGAAGGAAAACACACAAGAGAAAGAATAATAAAATAATAATAATCTCTAAATAGTTATTTCTGATGTAATTTTTGTAAATAGTGAAATGTTTCATCACTTGATAATAAAAGAAAATATTTAATCCCTTGTTCTTCCTGAACAGTAGCACTTTATGCAACCCTGTTATAAATTGTACTGAAGTTGTAAATACTAAATGGAATAGACGTGTAACAATGAACAATATTTTTTATTTAATAACAACATAAAACATCAAAATCTTCACAATCAAATAAAAAATAAAGAAAAATCATAAATAAACACAGTTCATAAATAAAATCAAATTAAACACATCTATATAGATGTATATTTATTTTTCTATTACTTTTCCAGGAGAGAGAAGAGCCTCTTCATCCTGTCTTTCCCCTCCTGCTCCCTCCTCTCCTCTGCCTCATTTTGCCTTCTCATGTCCTCCTTTATGAGGTCAAGGAGGTCATCCTCCCTCCTCCTCTTCCTCCTGGGCCCTGGCTGGTCCTCCTCCTCCTCCTCCTCCTCCTCCTCTTCACTCTCCTGCTCACCCACTGCGGCACTTGGCCCTGGTGTGTCCTCACGGATGGAGGCAATGAGGACAGGGGGGGCAATAGATGGCCTCTGCCCCAGTACCTCATCCATGAGGACAAACCACGGCCAAGTGCCAGCAGTGGACTTGCCGCTGGCCCCCTCCCCTGTCCCTGGATATTTGCAATCCTAAGGCAGTGGAAATCAATCATGTCAGCAATTTTCAGCAAAAGTATTTAGTAACAGTAAAACTAATCCAAATCTGTAGGCTACTTTATATATATTTTTTTAAATTGTCCCATTTTTTTTTGGCCTGGTAGGGCTGGACCTTCCCCTCCAGCCCAGTCTTTCCCAGTATTGCTCTAAACACAGAGGGAAGCAAGAGAAAAGGTAAACACAAGATCACATCAACACAGGGATGCAAAGATGTACAAAAATGGACATCAGCCTTGCCTCCATCCCCATACGCGTAGATTACGGGGGGAACGGGTGGGATATGTCCCCACCACTATTTATAATTTGAATTTTGTCCCCACCACTTTTAAAATGTGCAAACCAATTGCGACCGAAAAAAAATCCCCACATACTCAACCGAAATCGTCGAGTCTAAATCATGCGATAGGCGCGCACTATGACATCCTCACTGCATGCACACCTGCCTGGCTGTGTGTGGAGCAAATGAGCGGGAGGGGATTGTGATCATCAGTACCTCATCCAGTGGCGTGGTGCGCCGCGCGCGCACCTGTGGGCATTCATTCCAGCAGGCCTACTACACTTATAATAGAGAAGTGGCTTAAATCATTTTCAAGACAAACAGACAAAATTGACATTTTTATTCAGAAAATAGCCGGTCCTTTTGCTTCCTGTAAAAAGCATGCTTGTGACCCTGGATAACGATATGGATACATCATCTAGCCTGCATGTGGACTGCCACATAAGGTAAGAAATTGGTTTACGTAATTTTGCTGCTGGTTTTGTTTGCTCGTGATGACCTGGCCAAAGGTAACCCATGGTCCTAAGCTACGATTGTGATCTGATTCTGGCTGGTGGTCAGCTAACAAGCTACACACAGTGGGATTGCTATACCAATGTGGTTATAGTTGTTTTGTCTGATTGAGATATGTGACGTTAGACTTGAAGCCTGGTAGGCCTATCAATATGTTCTCGCATAACCTATGTGATTATCCTAAACTGTAGGATTTTATTTGCGGGCAATTTGCTTATGATGTAACGAGTGAAGTCTACATTGGTCCTTCGCAAGTGTTTACTGGTGGTCAGGATTTGACAGATGCAATTCTCGTCTGGGTGCTTTTTTCTTCTGTTTTTTTTAATGCAGTATAACATAAGCTGCCAGCAGCCCTGGCTCTCAGAAGGCTGATGCTCAGTACCTCGTTTCATTTCGTACCCCCTTTACAGTCTGGCATTGTTTGTCTGGTAAACTTTGTTGATGTCAAGAGAAGTGTTAAATTGCCAACACTGTTCTTTGTCCTATGTGTATTAGTATTACATATCCCGAGCCAATACACTGGTGTTTCCAACGCCGTTTTGCAAAACAAGCCAAAACACAATCTGTGGTTTTCAACTTTTATTGTTCGAATACAATTTTCAACACCTGACAATACACTGTAGAGCAGGGATTCCCAAACTGTGGTAGGCCTACGCGTACTCCCGGTGGTACGCGAGCTGCTTCTAGGGGGTACGTACGCGAGATGAAAAGGGCTATGGCGGACAGGTGTTAAAATTAACTTTTTAAATCTTTTGTAATTAATTCATGAATAAATACATAATTTCGAATCGGATCATAACGATATGGAAACATGAAATTAAAGGATATCACTTATAAACTGTGTAGGTGTTCATCAAAAAAAGGGCAGCTTATTAAACATGACGCTGGAATAGCTACATCAATAGAATGCGTTACTTTTGTGTCGGATGGTGGGTGGTCGTGGGGCAACAGTTTTGGAACCGCTGCACTAATTCAAGACTCATTGTGGATATAACAAGTTTTTTTTTTTAAAACAACAAAAACGGAAAGGAGGGGGGGGGGGGGTGTTACGTTTTTTGTCCCCACCACTTCTAAAACCAAACTGACGCCCTTGTCCATCCCGCCGTGGCGGAGTTTTTGCCCCCCGTGAATAGATGGTCATTTTCCCCTCTTTGTTTAATCAGGAGCTCGGTTTGCTCCTTGCTCCCTAAAACAAAAATAAAACAAAATGTAATGTAAAACATGTTTTTTCTTTACTATGTCAACAGACAAAAGGGTTCTAATATAGCAAAAAATTATCATAATAATGATAATAATGAAGTATAACATATAATAGTGATAATCCCAAACGTAGCTCTTTATTAAAATCTAAATTAGTTCATCTTAGTCCATTTATATATATATAAATAAAGATATAAGTCAAGTAATAAAATATAAGTAATTAGTAAAAGTATAAAAGTATTAGTAGTAATAAGTACAAATAATTAAATAAAACAAACCAATACATACACTTGAATGAAAAGTCTTCACCTGTTGGTGTCGCCATTGTTGTGTTTTCGCGGCACTGAACAGCGCCGCGCAAAGGATCTTGGGATTTGGGAGGCCGCGAAGGATAGTAGCGATGCATCCTCGAAAAAGAGGGAAAAGAAGGCCGCATTTCAAGGCTGCATTTGAAGGACTCTTCGAATTGGGACAGCCTTCGCGCGGCGTTGTGACGTAATCGGCCTCGAAATGCGCACTTCGAGGATGCAGCCTCGCAATTTGGACCAAATTGGGACACAGCCACATTATCCAAGATGCAACGCTACTACTCACACTCACATTACCCAAGATGCAACGCTGCTACTCACACTCACATTACCCAAGATGCAACGCTACTACTCACACTCACATTACCCAAGATGCAACGCTACTACTCACACTCACATTACCCAAGATGCAACGCTACTACTCACACTCACATTACCCAAGATGCAACGCTACTACTCACACTCACATTACCCAAGATGCAACGCTACTACTCACACTCACATTACCCAAGATGCAACGCTACTACTCACACTCACATTACCCAAGATGCAACGCTACTACTCACACTCACATTACCCAAGATGCAACGCAACGTCTGAAAAAAACCCAAAATACAAACGTCACAGATCACCACCTCGGTGGTTTCAAATTAGCTACAGCGAGGGTATGCTTGCTTCCTGTTTTCAAAATAAAAGCACCAATTCTATCGTTATGGTTTTCTTAATATTAAAAGGCAACAGGTGTTTTATTTTGTGAAAATGACAGGAAGTGCGTTACTCGCTACGGCTAACTAAGAAAACTTTAAACAGGTGTTATTTGGACAAATTAGCGTCACATTGTGGATCTAAAGGGCTACTTTACTTTCTTCCTAAAAAGGTTAGAAATGTGGATAAAGTGGTTTATTTACAGAGTTAGAGCTAAAATGAAATCAGCTTCAGCCTGATGATTTCAGCTCGGGTAGGAACCAAATGCATTGTGGGTAATCGTATAGTTTACTACAGTGTAAACAGTCTGCTTACTATCTGGTCCTTTAGTATGTAGTATAGAAGTATGTAGTATGTAGTATGCAGTTTTGAACACAGCCACAGTTTGATAAATAGTTAAATTGTTTCCCCCCCAAAAAAGGAGACGACTTACTGCTGGATGAATCTTTTACTCCATAAAAGGCCAAAATGTGCCTGCAGGTTTTTTTGCTCTAACCAATCAGCTGTGTGAAGAGTGAGATCAGCTGATTCAATGTGCTCCTGCAGACATATCTGGGCCTTCATGGGACAGTTTGGACTTGCCTGGCTTTAAAGGTGTTTGCTCCTCTGGGCTTCAGAGAAAGGTTAACTCTGTCGGTTGATGAATTGATGAATTGTTTTGCAGATTTAACACATATATGTAAGATAGAGAAGGATGCTTTATTATTACAGATGTTTTATTAAGTTTTATTATTATAGATGTTTTATAGAGTTTTATTATTATATATATCACATTACTGTAAAACAATCTGTATCAGCTAGATTATGGCGACACTGCAGGATCAGGGATGTGAACTAATGACTGTTATATGTTGTTTGTCACTGTGTCCTCTCGCTCTCCCTCTCTCTCTCTGTCCTCTCTCTCTCTCCCTCTGTCTCTCTGTCCTCTCTCTCTCTATCTCTCTCTCTCCCTCTGTCCTCTCTCTCTCTCCTCTCTCTCTCTCTGTGTCTCTCTCTCCTCTCTCTCTCTCTCTGTGTCTCTCTCTCCTCTCTCTCTCCTTTTCTTTCTCTCCTCTTTCTCCCTCTCTCTCTCTCTGTCCTCTCCCTCTCTCTCTCTCTCTCTGACCTCTCTCTCTCTTTCTCTCTCTCTCTGTCCTCTCCTCTCTCTCCCTCTTCTCTCTCTCTCTCTCTCTCTCTCTCCCTCTCTCTCCCTCTGTCCTCTCTCTCTCTCCTCTCTCTCTCCCTCTGTCCTCTCTCTCTCTGTCCTTTCCATCTCTCTCTCCTCTCTCTCTCTGTCCTCTCTCCTCTTTCTCTCTCTCTCTCCCTCTCCTCTTTCTCTCTCCCTCTCTCTCCCTATCTCTCTCTCTCTCCTCTCTCTCTCTCTCTATGTCCTCTCTCTCTCTGTCATCTCTCTCTCTCTCTCTCTCTCCTTTTCTTTCTCTCCTCTTTCTCCCTCTCTCTCTCTGTCCCTTTGTCCTCTCTCTCGCTGTCCTCTCTCTCCCTCTCCTCTTTCTCTGTCCTCTCCTCTTTCTTTCCCTCTCCTCTTTCTCTCTCCTCTCTCTCTCTGTCCTCTCTCCCTCTCCTCTTTCTCTCTCCCTCTGCCCCCTCTCCTCTCCTCTCCTCTTTCTCTCTCTTTCTCTCTCAACTCCAACCGGTCAAGGCAGATGGTGTCCCACCTTGACTCCGGTTCTGCTTGACGTTTCTTCCTGTTAAAAGGGAGTTTTTCCTCGTTGCTGTCGCCAAGTATTTGCTCATATGGGGAATGTTTAGTCTCTTTAAATTAAATTTGAGAGAACAGTCTAGACCTGAGATGATTCTGTTGTACTTTGGAGCTATATAAATAAATATTGATTGATTGATTGATTGATTAGTTGCTATTCTTCCTGTCTGCAGTACACTGATTATATCATGATGTGGAGCCGGCACTGTGGTCTGTTTCATGGAGGCTTAAATAGCTGAGGATGTGTCTTAGCAGCCATTACACACACACACACACACACACACACACACACACACACACACACACACACACACACACACACACACACACACACACACACACACACACACACACCATCAGCCTCATTTCACAGAGGATGGTGGAATAAATGGAGTCATGACAGGAGGAGACAAATCAACATGCAAAAACAAAAGCAACCGACCAACACTAGACACATTCCTACGAGGATCAGCAGCAGTTCAACTACCAGCGATCAGTTATATCGATTATTACGTAATGGTATGTGTGTGATTACCATTAATAGAGCTAAAAAAAAATGAGATGACACATTCCCGTCAGATGCTGGTTTTAGTTTGGTACATTGGAGCGTGGAGAGTTCAGTGTGTGTGTGTGTGAAAGGAGTGATTGTCTACAAGGGAGCTACTGGGAGGCATTCACACACACACACACACACACACACACACACACACACACACACACACACACACACACACACACACACACACACACACACACACACACACACACACACACGAACGATAAAAGAACTAATTATGCAAACCGTTTCAGCCTGAATGGGGAAACTGGAGCAGAGAAAGAAGCTGTGTTTCACACTGATGCAGACAAATGTGAAAATGTTGCAGACTAGTTCAACACGGTTTATCCGACACTCAGCGTTTTTTTTTTTTTTTTTTCAGACCGGTTTGTGAAACGTGCAGCTGTCACCAGGTCGGCGTTGGCGTGGCTAAACAGACAAATCTGGCCTCTGGTCTCAGAAGGTTAAAGTTGTTAAAGTCGTTATTCAAACGTATTTGCATCCTGCTGCAGCTTTTCACTGTTAATGGTCACATGCATGTGAGTCAATGACGTGTTTTTGTGTCCATGTGGTTTAGTTTAAATTTAAAGGGTTAAAAAGTGAAAATAAACGTATGAATAACTTGCACACATTCTTTTTTTTGTGGACCCAGCATCAAATTTCTGCTTTTAATCCATTTAGAGAGAATATATTAGAGGATTATGGTAAAAATGTCTAAGTGGTGTAACCATAAAAACTTTGTACCAAATCATTCAACTTGCTTAACCCTCCTGTTGTCTTTGAGTCAAGGAAGGAAGGGAGGGAGGAAGGAAGGAAGGAAGGAGGGAAGGAAAGAAGGAGGGAGGGCAGAAGGACAAAAGGAAGGAAGAAAGGAAGGAAATGAGGGAGGAAGGAGGGAGAAAGAACAGATGAAGGAAGGAAGGAAGGAAGGAACGAACGAATGAACAGTCAAAACAGACGACAGGAAGGTTAAAAACAGTAAATAGTCAATAAAACACCATATCAACTAGTTTGGCATGATCTTACATTATAACTTTTATATTAAATAAAGCTAATGGAATACTATTGTTCTAAATATTACATTTAATCTGGGTAACCATGGAGAGCAGGAAACATTTACAGTCACTATTAGTATAAGTCCACTTAAATACACTGTAGGAGGGTAAAATATTTAATATTTATCGTTCTACTGTGGTTACACCATTTGACATTTTCAGGAGCATTCAGTCTTACTTTTGGTAAAAAATGGTGTTTCAATGTCATTTCAAATGATATAAAACCAACAAAAATACGAAATGTACATTTTAACAAACCTGATGCTGCTTTTAAAACTATATTTAAAGATATTTTTGAATTACTGTAGGAAGCTTTAAAGGATAACTTTGGGTTTTTATCAAGTCTGTCTTCATATAATAACGACATGTCCAATGTTCAGTATATACAGGACTGTGCAAAAGTTTTAAGCACTAAAATTAAAAGTGAGCATGCTTTTAGAAAGTAATGTCAGGGTAGTTTTTATCGATCAGTTTATAACTTGATACAAAGTGCAGCTAACAGATATTCAGATAACAGACATCCGGCCCAACACTTCCTCTTCTACAGTCATTGTTTACAGGATGATTAGCAACTTGAGCAACTCGATATTTCACCTAATCTGTGTTAAGAAAAGAGCGAATATGAACGCACATAACTGCATTTAAAAAATAATAAAAAGCTAAATCATTGTCAGATTATAGCCAACTGGTTCTGATATTGCATTTCAGCCAATGCAAACCGCCTCTTTTACTCTCTGCATGGACTGTTTATGTCCATGCAACCAAAGCCTGATCATATGTGATAAGTCAACACTACTTGGACTACAAATGGAAACTAGAAAGCTTATGATACCAAAATCTTGTTGTTGCAATGGTTGTTGCCCAATAGATTAATATGCAGATATCTGTTCATAGAGATTAAAGTTGAATAAACAGAAGAAACCTAAATGTTTCTGTACTGCAGGCCTTGTAATTTCCATTTGGAGTCCACTTGTAGTCCATTTGTGGTCCATTTAGAGCAGTGGTCTCCAACCCTGCTCCTGGAGAGCTACTGCCCTGCATTTTTTAGGTATCTCCCTACTACTATAAACGTGTTATCGAGCCCATTGACAAGTTTCAGCTGCATGATAACGAGTTAATTATTAGAATCAGGTGTGTTAGAGAGGGGAGATACCTAAAACATACAGGGCAGTAGCTCTCCAGGAGCAGGGTTCGAGACCACTGATTTAGAGTCTAAGTAGTACTAACCAGTCACATCTGAGCAGGCTTTGGTTGCATGCACATAAAGTTCAGTCCATGCAGAGAGCAAAAGAGGCGATATGCATTGGATGAAAGGCTATATCAAAACCAATCGACTACTATCTGACAACTATTTATCTGTTTTCATAGTCATACTTTTCTTTACACAGATTAGGTGAAATATCTAGTTGCTCAAGTTGCTAACCATCCATCTTGGCAGTGTTGACAGTCCTTCTTCTTCTTCTCCTTCTCCTTCTTCTTCTTCTTCTTCTTCTGTGGATTTGGGCGTCTCAGCTGCTTCTGTCTCTCCATGTTAATCCCAGACTGACTCCATGATATTAAGATGAGGACCATCTGCTGCAGGACTCCTTGTTCTTCTTGTTGATGAAGATAGTTTCTTTTTTCTAATGATACTCCACTGTGGAGAATAATCTAAACATCTAAAGTGCCTCAAACTTTTGCACAGTACTGTATGAAGAGGAAATGTGTCTTGGTTGTTCTAATAATTCCTACTCTCAATACTGACCCTGAATGCAACTACACACTAAGAGATGAGGGGAAGAAATCCAAAGCTTTTGCTCCAAAGTTCAGCGGAAAGATGCTTCAGCAGTCTCAGTCTTCGAGTTTGAACAAATCCAGTCCATTTATTCCAAAATTACAGTCTGCTTAGAGCCAAATTCACTCTTTTTGTTCCTTGAAAGACTGAAAGATTGCAAAGACTTAGAGAAGACAGTCAAGCAGCAGCTACATCATCTTGAGGGATGAAGCACCGACAGCTGCTCCAATTGACTCCCACTTAAAAAGCCCTCAACTTCTCTCCAGAAATATGAGTCATGATGGTTTCAATCTCTAAATTCAGACCCTCTAATAAGAGTGCAGGTGGTCATTTTGGAAGATTATTGCTCCGTTAACATGATCTGAAGACTTATAGTAGGTTTGATGTCTGCTGCTGTATTTGGATGTCTGTTAAAATCATAAACTGTATAAAAGAAATGGACGTAACATCCATGACGACACCCATTGGTTTGTGGACTGCTGCTCGGAAGCCAATAGTCTCAAATCTAGGCAGCGCCATCTTGAAAATTTCAGGTGCATGCTGGGAAAAATAAAAACACGGATTCTACTTATATGGGCATGAGGCGGAGCCATGGTCGGAGCGGGGAGGTTGCTATGGTTGCGAGGGCTGGATCTCGAGGACATTGGTCAATCAACCTGTCAATCAGGACGTAGCCACGCCCTAATGCATACCCTGCTTTATCATCACATATAAAATCAGGGAGGCCAAAATGTCCCAAATGAACATCATACTGCATTGAAGAAGGCTTTAAACTAGCGATTGAGACCATAAACACATTTTGAAAACGTTTACTGAGGTTAGAAATCAAGTGAGAAGTTGGTGAATTCTCCATTGACTTGTATAGAGACGGTCGCCCCCTGGTGGCCTTTTGATAGAATGCAGTTCTAAGTTACTTCCGCGTTGGCCTCATTTCAGAGGACCGGAACTCCCCGCCTGGTTAAAACTAATGTTACTTGACGTTACTTATGTTGGTGGTTGATGTCACATCTTCATATACAGACAATGAAAGCTAACATTAGGTTAGCATGAAAGGCTAATTTGAGGCTCTCTTTTTTATTGCTATTAAACTCATAAAAAAGTGTTTCTAATCAATTTAAAGGCCAAGTTGAGCTCTGTGCTTTGGGCTGCGTGTGGGTTCCTGTTTGTGGGTTTAACGAAACATTAGCGCCCTGTCAGCAGAAGTGAGTTAAGGATTTAAACTAGCAACACACACACACAAACACACACACACACACACACACACACACACACACACACACACACACAACCTCCTCCTTCCCATCAGCCCCTCCGTCCCTTTCTGAGCTCTGCTGCCTGGAAACGTGAGCTGACTACACGTGCTGCAGGCAAACATACACACTCACACACACATACACACACACTCTCACAAGCACACACACATGCACACACACACACACACACACACACACACACAGCTCTGATTCTGCAGCTTCTCCTGCAGCTTGTTTTGTACGTGACGGGAATAACAGAGCAGAGGGAGAGACACTGAGGCTTTCCCTCTCTGTGTATTGTCTCTCCTGCACGTCTCCTCAGCTTTCATCTGCTGCCAAACACCCCCAACACACACACACTCACACATTAACACACTAACACACACTAACACACACACACACACTTTGTCAGGACTAATGAGGGAGTTGGTTGATTATGAGGAGGTCGGTTCCTGCGTTGAATCATCCTACATGACGTTATTTCACACTTTGTATCACAAATGAGTCGACAGCAGCCTTTCATCACTGCTGTCTGTCCACAACATCTGTCTTCCTCCCGATTCCAGCTGTGCGTCTCGTCCGCACCTTGCAGCCGCTGGAGGTTTCCACCTGCAGCCCGATGGCGTCTGTTTCCTCCAGATCTAAACTGAACTAAACGCTGGCTGCTTCTCTTTCCGGAGACAATGTTGAGATCATGTGTGAGGAAAAAGATCTACTGACATCATTGTGTTTTGTTTCCATTTAGTTTAATTACTGTGAAGCCATTTTGACATAGTGGTCAAACTGTGTAACTACAACTCTGTAAGTTCGTCAGGTTATGCTTTCATTTCAATAAATGTTCAAATGATCCAATATTTCAGCAAAAATCAAAGATTAGAGAAAAAGTCCAAGAACTGAAAACACATTTGTGAATCAGAACTTTGTTTTTTCTTCTTTCCTCTCCCATTAATCATCTCACCAGCCCTCACATTTATCTGCTGACCCTTTGGAGGGGCCCCACCCCTAGGTTGGGAACCACTGGACTAAACTAGCTAACTGTATATAAAGTAGTATAAACTAGCTAACCGTATATAAAGTAGTGTAAACTAGCTAACTGTATATAAAGTAGTATAAACTAGCTAACTGTATATAAAGTAGTATAAACTAGCTAACTGTATATAAAGTAGTATAAACTAGCTAACTGTATATAAAGTAGTGTAAACTAGCTAACTGTATATAAAGTAGTATATAAAGTAGTATACACTAGCTAACCGTATATAAAGTAGTGTAAACTAGCTAACTGTATATAAAGTAGTATAAACTAGCTAACTGTATATAAAGTAGTGTAAACTAGCTAACTGTATATAAAGTAGTATAAACTAGCTAACCGTATATAAAGTAGTGTAAACTAGCTAACTGTATATAAAGTAGTATAAACTAGCTAACTGTATATAAAGTAGTATAAACTAGCTAACTGTATATAAAGTAGTATAAACTAGCTAACTGTATATAAAGTAGTGTAAACTAGCTAACTGTATATAAAGTTGTATAAACTAGCTAACTGTATATAAAGTAGTATAAACTAGCTAACTGTATATAAAGTAGTGTAAACTAGCTAACTGTATATAAAGTAGTGTAAACTAGCTAACTGTATATAAAGTAGTATAAACTAGCTAACTGTATATAAAGTAGTATAAACTAGCTCCACCTCCAGCAGCTACAACAGTAACATGCTGCTCTAACACTGATGCTTCACTATTAATAATCTAATGATGTCATATATAATAATATATCACTACTTTTACTGTAATACTGCATACTACATCACTATAATACTGCAGTACTGTTACTGTAATACTGCATACTACATCACTCATAATACTGCAGTACTTTTACTTGTAATGGAGTACTTTAACTTTGTTGTATTGGTACTTTTACTGCAGTAAAGGGTGTGAATACTTCTTTTACATGCAGCCTTTTATGTAAATCTGATGGAAATGTAACATGTTGGTCTCATGTCTGTAAAAGCCACAGCAGCACCTGAAACATTTCTAAACACTTCGACGTGTCATTTTGTCATTAATTAATTAATTAAGAAAATAATCAGATAATAAAATAAGTATTAGTTGCAGTCCTGTCATTTTCTCCCCAGAATCTGTCAGTTCGCCAGGTTTCATCTCTCTGTTTCCTGTTTATAAGTAATCTGCAGTTCCTCACCTGAACGGCAGGGGGCAGTGTGTGTCCTCCTCCCTGGGGGGCTCCACCTCATGGGTGGGCAGGACGCTGATGTCATCACTATGCTCCAAGTTCTCCATTATAATTATCTGCATGAGAGAAGAGGAAAGGAAGGAATAAAAACAACGTTAGATTAAAAAAAAACCCCAACAAGAATATTTCTCCTTTACATTACACAAGCAGATTTACTTTTCACCCTGATGATGTCATGATGATGTCACGATGACGCCTCAACGTGTGCAGGTAGCTGGGTTTTTTTTTTTTAATGAACCGTGATATTGCACTGACTATGTGGAGTAATGATCATGAGGAGAGAAAGAAAAAACCCATGAGAGGCAGGATGAAGGAGACAGCGTCAGATAACATGCTCTAAATATAGAGGTGTGACCAACATCCTGGGTGTCAAAAAAGAAGTGAGCACGTGGGCGGGGCGGGGAGAGGGTGGGAGGGTGGGGGGGGGGGGCAAGATGAGACAAGATGTAAAAGCAGAACTATTTGACACCGTGAGAGAGTCTTGTCTGGTGTGAATTAAAAAAGCTCCCAGTGAGAATAAATCAAGACCCAATTTACCCAAAGAGAGATGAAATGTGTTCATATTACGATTTAACAGGGTTGCCATGGTTACTTTGGATTGTTTACTACAGCTGATAGAAGCATTAGTGGTGGCACTGGACTGCCAACTCTTAAACGTGTGATTAGGACAAAAACTGGTAGCAGAAATACAACTCGAGATGAAACTAGAAGACTACTTGATACTACGACTGGTACTAGACACTTAAACTAGTATTAGATTTAATCCTGGAGCTAGTACTAGAGAGACAACTGGAGTTAGTAGTGAAGTTTAAACTAGACCACATGTGTCAAACTCAAGGCCCACGAGAATTTAAAAGGTCTGATTGTCTTAAAATAAATAAATCAAAAGCGTGCATTGACCATAAACTACATTTCCCACAATTCATGCCGATCATATTACCCGCAAAGTGACGGCATCCCGCCACTAGATTACAATGTATCCACCAGGCGGGGAGTTCTGGTCCTCTGAAATGAAGCCAACGCGGAAGTAACTTAGAGCTGCATTCTATCAAAAGGCCACCAGGGGGCGACCGTCTCTATACAAGTCAATGGAGAATTCACCAACTTCTCACTTGATTTCTAACCTCAGTAAACGTTTTCAAAATGTGTTTATGGTCTCAATCGCTAGTTTAAAGCCTTCTTCAATGCAGTATGATGTTCATTTGGGACATTTTGGCCTCCCTGATTTTATATGTGACGATAAAGCAGGGTATGCATTAGGGCGTGGCTACGTCCTGATTGACAGGTTGATTGACCAATGTCCTCGAGATCTAGCCCTCGCAACCATAGCAACCTCCCCGCTCCACCCATGGCCCCGCCTCATGCCCATATAAGTAGAATCTGTGTTTTTATTTTTCCCAGCATGCACCTGAAATTTTCAAGATGGCGCTGCCCAGATTCGAAACTATTGGCTTCCGAGCAGCAGTCCACAAACCAATGGGTGACGTCACAGATGTTACGTTCATTTCTTTTATACAGTCTATGGTATCCACATCAATGCGATTTCCAACAAGTGGAATTAAGAAATACAAATGATCGCAAAATGTCCAGGAAGAGAAAAGTTGATGCAGATGGAAAGCTGTTTCAAGAAAGATGGGAAAGCGATTACATGTTTGTGCTTCGAGGGAAAAAAAAAACAGAGTCCGCCCAGTCCGAGACCGAGACAAGACCAAGAACCTCAAAAAATGGTCTCGAGACCAAGACTGATCTAGAATACTACAACACTAGTTACATTTATACTGTCTTACCGTTACATGTGGTCCTTTGAGGGCAACCGTTATGCTGATGTGGCCCTCGGTGAAAATGAGTTTGCCCCCCCCTGAACTAGACTCAGCCTTAGGGTCGATACTAGGCAGCTTCTACATCGAATACTAAGACTGATACGAATACAAGAGGTAACAGATTTATTACTATGAGTGCTGGAGTTACTGCAGTTGGTCCTGGATTTAGTATCAGGGTAAAGATTACAGTGAGTTCCTATGATTAAAACTGAGGCTGGTGCTGGTACTTGTGTTTGGAGGGCGTAGACGACGGAGCGCTCCGATTGGTCGGCGGACTCGTTGAGCCTCAGAGACCTTTTGATCTGAAGCTCTGCATCGCCTCGAATCGAACACACACACACACACACACATACACACACACACACAGAGAGAGAGACACACACACACACACATACACACACAGAGAGAGACACACACAAGCACACACACACAGACACACACACACACACACACACACACACACACACGCTCAACGCGGCACATGGCAGGATAGAGGATATTCTCCGCTCAGTTGCCATGGCAACAGCTTGAGGCACGGCAACGTTGGGATGGAGCATCAGTTCTCCTTCCTCTTCGCTTGTGTGGTTGAAACTGAAACTGGAGCAGGAAAGGAAGGAGGGTTTTTTTTATTTTGTGTGTGTGTGTGTATATTTTGTGTCTTTAACCCTTTATCGGGCAAATAATTATATTTGGTAACTTCTGTAAATATCCCAAAATATCCTTCCTTCCTTCCTTCCTTCCTTCCTTCCTTCCTTCCTTCCTTCCTTTCCTTTCTCCCTGCCTTCTTTCTTCCCTTCCTCTTTTCTTTTCTCCCTCCCTCGTTCCTTATTTCCTCTGTCCTTCCTTCCTTCCTTCCTTCCATCTGTCCTTCCTCCCTCCCTCCCTCCTTCTCTCCATCCTTCCTTCCTTCCTTTCCTTACTTCCATCTGTTCTTCCTCCCTCCCTCCTTCTCTCTTTCTTTCCTCCCCCTTACCTTCCTTCCCTTCCTTTCCTTCCTCCTTCCTTCCCTTCCTTTCCTTCCTTCCTTTCCTTCCTTCCATCTGTCCTTCCTCCCTCCCTCCCTCCCTCCCTCCCTCCCTCCTTCTCCCCTCCCTTCCTTCTTTCCTTTCTCCATCCTTCCTTCCTTCCTTTCCTTACTTCCATCTGTTCTTCCTCCCTCCCTCCTTCTCTCTTTCTTTCCTCCCCCCTACCTTCCTTCCTTTCTTCTTTCCTCCCCCTTACCTTCCTCCCTTCCTTTCCTTCCTCCCTCCCTCCCTCCCTCCCTCCCTCCTTCTCCCCTCCCTTCCTTCTTTCCTTTCTCCATCCTTCCTTCCTTCCTTTCCTTACTTCCATCTGTTCTTCCTCCCTCCCTCCTTCTCTCTTTCTTTCCTCCCCCCTACCTTCCTTCCTTTCTTCTTTCCTCCCCCTTACCTTCCTCCCTTCCTTTCCTTCCTTCCTCCCTTCCATCCTCCCTTCCTTCCTCCCTTCCTTTCAATGAGTGTCCTATAAAAGGTTAAACAGTGAGTGAAGTCGTGGCTACACATCGAGGAGATTACTGTACAAAAACAGATTGAAGTAAAAAAAAAAAAAAAAAAAAAAAAAAAAGTGAATAAAGTGCTCGGCTTGTTTGTTTGGATTCACCTGATTCCTGCGGTGACTCCAGTTCACCTGATTGGTATAATAAATGGATAAAAGCCCCAAAAGGATGAACTGAACCGAATGTGAGTCATAAAAAAAGTAGAGAGAGAAAAGGAGAATGCGTCAGTCAGGGGTTTTTGCTCCCACGCTGCTGTTTGTGTATCAAAAAACTGCTTTGCATGCTGCGTGTGACCTCTGTGTTGCACATGTAAATTAAAAACAGGCCCGTCTGAGGTGTATCCTTATCAAGCCGCAGCAGCAATTTGAGACTGGCATATACTACCTTCCTCCCTCCCTCCTTTCCTTCCTTCCTTCCTTCCTTCCTCCCTCCTTTCCTTCCTTCTTTCTCCCTTCCTTCCTTCCTTCCTCCCTCCTTTCCTTCCTTCCTTCCTCCTTTCCTTCCTTCCTTCCTCCCTCCTTTCCTTCCTTCTCCCTCCCTCCCTCCTTTCCTTCCTCCCTCCTTTCCTTCCTTCCTCCCTCCTTTCCTTCCTTCTTCCTCCCTTCCTTCCACCCTCCCTCCCTCCTTTCCTTCCTTCTTCCTCCCTTTCTTCCTCCCTCCGTCCCTCCTTTCCTTCCTTCTTCCTCCCTTCCTTCCTTCCTCCCTCCTTTCCTTCCTTCTTCCTCCCTCCTTTCCTTCCTTCTTTCTCCCTTCCTTCCTCCCTCCCTTCTTTCTCCCTACCTCCCTCCCTCCCTCCTTTCCTTCCTTCTTCCTCCCTTCCTTCCTTCCTCCCTCCTTTCCTTCCTTCTTCCTCCCTCCGTCCCTCCTTTCCTTCCTTCTTCCTCCCTTCCTTCCTTCTTCCTCCCTTCCTCCCTCCTTTCCTTCCTTCTTCCTCCCTTCCTTCCACCCTCCCTCCCTCCTTTCCTTCCATCTTCCTCCCTTTCTTCCTCCCTCCGTCCCTCCTTTCCTTCCTTCTTCCTCCCTTCCTTCCTTCCCTTCCTTTCCTTCCTTCCTTCCTTCCTACCTTCCTTCCTTCCTACCTTCCTTCCTTCCTTCCCTCCTTTCCCTCTGTGTTGCACATGTAAATTAAAACCAGGCCCGTCTGAGGTGTATCCTTATCAAGCCGCAACAGCAATTTGAGACTGGCATATACTACCTTCCTCCCTCCCTCCTTTCCTTCCTTCCTTCCTCCCTCCTTTCCTTCCTTCTTTCTCCCTTCCTTCCTTCCTCCCTCCCTCCTTCCTTTCTTCCTTCTTACTCCCTACCTCCCTCCCTCCCTCCTTTCCTTCCTTCTTCCTCCCTTCCTTCCTTCCTCCCTCCTTTCATTCCTTCTTCCTCCCTTCCTTCCTTCCTCCCTCCTTTCCTTCCTTCTTCCTCCCTTCCTTCCACCCTCCCTCCCTCCTTTCCTTCCTTCTTCCTCCCTTTCTTCCTCCTTCCGTCCCTCCTTTCCTTCCTTCTTCCTCCCTTCCTTCTTTCCTTCCTTCCTCCTTTCCTCCTTCCTTCCTACCTTCCTTCCTTCCCTCCTTTCCTTCCATCTTCCTCCCTTACGCAACAAAAACACTTTAAAATACTCCATTACAGGTACAAGTCACCATTCACATTTGACTTAAGTGAACATAATCAAGCATGAGCATTAAAATCTACTTGAAGTAAGACACTTAAAGGAGGATATTCTGCATATTTCTATAACTCTATATTAATATTCTGGGGCTCTACTAGAATATCTTTGCATAATTCACAGTTTTAACCCTTTACATGTGACCCATTTTTACATTAGAGAGCTGTAAAAACAACGTTATCATAATATTGTTCATTTAAAGTCTGTGTAAAGTAAGAATAAATATGTGTTCTGAGTTTGACATACTACAGAAAAGTGTGTTGTTAACCACCCTGCCAAATTTGAATGATTAAAAAAATCACCAAATATATGAAATTAAGCTTCAAAGTTGTGTAAAAATCAGCCTCTTTCTCTGCTCCCAAACGCTGTGGGCGTGGCCGCCGAGTCCGCTGAAACCCCGCCCCCTACCAAGTGTCACCTGTCAATCAAAGTCACCACCTCTACCAGAAACATGGACGCTACGGCTGAGAGCTTTCTGCTGCTAGCTCGGCGGCTAACTCGGCGGCTAACTCGGCTAACTGACTAACTGTAGACTGTAGTAGTAGTAGTGTTAGATGTAGTAACAATAACTGGCCACTAGGCAGGTTAACTACTGAGGAGAGAGGATTCTCGGTCTTATCTTGTAGGGGAGGGACCAACGGTACCTTTTTTGCAGGCTCAGAAAATCAGGAAAAATGAGCGAGTGAGAAACAGTTTAAGTCTCTATCTCCACAATTCAGCACTGTATAGTTATCAGACTGTCACATGTTTCCTGTCACCATTTTCCAACATGTATAATATGTTTAGAAGTAAATCAATGAATTGACTTTACACAGACTTTAAGGTGGAGAAACTTCCTAGTGTTTGAGATGAGGGACCAATATAATGAAGGAATGTCTCTTTCTAATATAACAGCAACACATCTGTCCTCTTTAAGTTTTTATTCACCAGCTGAATGATAAACTGCAGCTTCAGCACAACCTTTGACAACAACTCCTCCATCTTTACTTTAAGCTCATCCATCCATCCATCCATCCATTCAATCGCTTCCTGCTGTAGGCGGCGTTTCTGCAATGTCAGACCTCTCACAACACAATGGCAGACCTCTTTCAGGGTCATTTCGCTCAAAGAAGGATAAAAAAAAACAAAAAAACATTCAGGACAACGAGGCAGACTATTACCTTTTAAGTAAATTTATTTAAGTGCAAGCACAACCCTTTGTGCACTTTGTGATACCGCAGGCTCATAATCAGTGGGTTCATACAAATGTCAGGGTTTGCATTATTACAGCGGGGGAGTGGAGCTCAAACCAAAATATATTTGGAAGCCAAATTTTAACGAGATGAACGTGAACGCAGCATCAGTGTCGAAAAATAACCAAACAAAAAAAACTCTCCTCCGAGCCAGCCCGAAGAATTTAAACATTTTATCACAATGAGATGCAAGTATGTCTGCAGGCGAGTGACTCCACCTGGAATCGGTGGAGACGGGCCGCAGTTGCCATGGTGACAGGCATGATCCTCACACACACACACACACACACTTATTTGCCTCATATCATGGCGGATGGTTGTGCAAATGGAGTGAAGACAGGAGGAGGAGGCAAATTAATATGAAGTTCATGCAAAAACAAAGAGAAGCAACTGGACACATTCCTACGAGGACGACACACACACACACGCACACACACACACACACACACACACACACACACACACACACACACACACACACACACACACACACTACTACTACACACACATATATAATCCTATCTCCCTCCCTCCAGCAGGTATAAAAACCCTCTCCCACATCCTTTCCTCCTCCCTGCTGGTTTCCATGGAGCCGTGTGTGTGCTGGTTTCCTCTCGGAGGAGTCTCGCCCCCGCTGATTAAATCAGGCGGCACCTCGGGGAGACACAGGCTGTTAGCTGTAATGGGACTGTTTAACACTGTAGATCTTCAGTTGTGGTTTTAGACTTCCTGCTGTCAGACATCAGGCTATTATAGCAGAAAAGCCAACCTTCATTTGAATTCAACCACCTCGCTTTGAATGTAACCGCTCTATTAATCAAAGCACGCAGATGATCATTTAGAGAAGTGGAGAGCCGGCCTTTCCTGTTGATCTACACTTCCTCTCCTCTCCTCTCCTCTCCTCTCGCCATCTGCACTCGTTTTCTCACTTCACGCTGTTTGGAAGGACACACAGGTTAAGTGATTGGCTGTTTATGTGTCAATGGAGGAGGAGATGATAGGCTGTTAATGAAGCGATGCAGGCAGTCATACGGACCAATTTGATCTCATGTGGGCCGGATCATTGAAAAGATGGAGGGAAGGAAGGAAGGAGGGAAGGAAGGAAGGAAGGAAGGAAGGAAGGAATGAAGGAAGGAAGGAAGGAAAGGAGGGAGGAAGGGAGGAAGTGAATGAGGAAGAAGGAAGCAAAGGAGGGAGGAAGGAAGGAAGGGAGGAAGAAGGAAGCAAAGGAGGGAGGAAGGAAGGAAGGGAGGAAGAAGGAAGGAAAGGAGGGAGGGAGGGAGGAAGGGAGGAAGAAGAAGGAAAGGAGGGAGGGAGGGTGGAAGGAAGGAAGGAAGGAGGAGGGAGGGAGGGTGGAAGGAAGGAAGGAAGAAGGAAGCAACTAATGTATCCTCCAGTATAGTTTAGCTCACTTAACACTAAACAATAAGAGAAAAACTACTTCCTGTCTCTTATTTTGAAAGTGTAACAGAAGTATTGATGATGTCATCTCCAAACAAGACTTGATTGAATTAATAATAAAAGAAGCTACGCAGTGTTTATATCTAACTTTATAACTCAGGCTTCACCGTGAAACACACACATGCTCTGCGGCTTCTTCCTCACACATTAAAACTTTCCAGAGAGTAAAACTTCTAAACTAAAACCAGCATTTATTCTCACATCCTCTGTCACTGTTCATATATCACAGCCAGAGTTATTACAGCTAACTCAAACTAGGACTAAAATGATTAAAAACTAGAAGGAAGGAAAGGAGAAGGAAGGAAAGGAGGGAGAAGAAAGGGAGGAAGAAGGAAGGAAATGAGGGAGGGAAGGAGGAGGAAGAAGGAAGGAAAGGAGAAGAAGGAAAGGAGGGAGGGAGGGTGGAAGGAAGGGACGAAGAAGGAAGCAAAGGAGGGAGGGAGGAAGGAAGGGAGGAAGAAGGAAGGAAAGGAGGGAGGGAGGGAGGAAGGGAGGAAGGAAAGGAGGGAGGGAGGAGAAAGGAAGGAAGGTAGGGAGGAAGAGGAAGGAAAGGAGGGAGGGAGGAAAGGAGGGAGGAAGAAGGAAGGAAAGGAGGGAGGGAGGGTGGAAGGTAGAAGGAAGAAGAAGGAAAGGAGGGAGGATGAAAGGAAGGGAGGAAGAAGGAAGGAAAGGAGGGAGGAGGAAGGAAGGTAGGAAGGAAGGAGAAGAAAGGAAAAGAGGGAGGGAGAAAGGAAGGAAGGTAGGGAGGAAGAAGGAAGGAAAGGAGGGAGGAAGGAAGGGAGGAAAGGAAGGAGGGAGGAAGGGAGGGAGGAAGAAGGAAGGAAAGGAGGAGGGAAGGAGGGAGGAAGAAGAAGGAAAGGAGAAGGAAGGAAAGGAGGGAGGAAGAAGGAAGGATATGAGGGAGGGAGGAAGGAACCAGACTAAAATGACTAAAAACAAACTAACCCAGCTTCCTCTTTTACTGTTTCCTGTTCAACCAACAACTAAACTAAAACTACTTCTTTCCTCGTTAAACCAACTAAAACTAAACTGAAATAATAAAATAACAACTAGAACCACGACATCACTGAGTTGTATTAAACAGGTCGATCAGGGTAAGAGGATTAAAGAACATTTGGATGGATTTATGTTTCCAGCTGACCGAAAAGCAACAAGAAGAAAAAGATGAAACTAGAATTCAGTCAGAAGATGCAACGGAAACACCATAATGTGTTTCTCTCTTTACTTTGATTCAAAACTATAAAATCATCACTTTCTCCTGAAGAAGATCTTAATTCATCTTTTTTAAAAATCACAAAAATACTTTCACCGATCAATTTTTTTCACCGATCAATTTTTAGTGTGTATTTATACTTTATATTATATATATGTTAACCTTCCTGTTGTCCTCAAGTCAAGGAAGGAAAGGAGGGAGGAAGGGAGGAAGGGAGGGAGAAGGAAGGAAAGGAGGGAGGGATTTTATTTATTTTTATTTTATTATTTTATTTATTTGTATTATTATTATTATTATTATTATTTTTATTACTTTATTATTTTTATTATTATTATTATTATTATTATTTTATTTATTTTTATTATTATTATTATTTTTATTTATTTTTATTATTATTATTATTATTTTTTATTTTATTTATTTTTATTATTACTATTATTATTATTATTATTTTTTTATTTTAATTTTTTTTATTATTATTGTTATTATTTTTATTTTTTATTATTTTATTCATTTTTATGATGATTATTATTATTTTTTATTGTTTATTATTTTTATTTGTTATTTTATTTATTTATTTTTTTATTATTATTAGTGGGGTGTGAGGGTTTCATTGTATGTTTTAATTTTTGGATTTTAATTATTATTTCTCAAATTGCAATGTTTTTATGGTTTTT
>NC_070582.1:4391743-4463505 GCF_027409825.1 Scomber japonicus | reverse complement strand
AACAAGCTTACAGAGGAGGTATTTAAAATAAATATGTGTACTTTATATGTTATCTATACTTCCCACCAGCCCTCTCATCTTCTGTCTGAAGCCAGGGAAACTCGTGACCTGACATATGCTCTCCTTCAATAAAACTGGATTGTCTCCGCAGCTCTAATCTCATCTGTTCATCTGTCACACATCCAGCAGAGGATAAGCTAATGTCCTCCTGCTGCTTTCATTTCCATTCAGCATACATTATGTAATCAGGTTAACACGCTCAATCTCATTTTTTTTTAGAGAGAACCAAGCCAAGAATATAAACAGAGGACAACATTTAAAGGATAAAGCTGCTGATTTTCTATATTTTATGTTTCCTGATCTCCATGGTTACCCAGATTAAAGGTAAAGGAGAGAAGGAAGGGAGGAAGGAAAGGAAAGGAAAGGAAGGAAGGAAGGAAGGAGGGAAGGAAAGAAGAACAGAAGGAAGGAAAGAAGGAAGGAAGGAAGGAACAGTCAAAAAGACAGGGTCAGTTTGACCCAGGAGGACAACACGAAGGTTAATAAACACAAGTCAATCTTGTACATTTGCATAAAAATGTTGTATCAGCTGCACAGGAATTTTATAAATGATGCTTATTATTTTTAGTAAACTGTGGGTCACATTATGAAAAGTCCGGCTAATAGAAATGAGTATATGGTGTTTTTTACATCTGTCAAATGTAAAAATGGGTCAAATTTGACTCTGAACAGTATGTGAGGGTTAACTTTAACCCTTAAACAGACCTTACTAGTTATGTCATTTGCACCTAAAGGAAGGAAGGAAGGAAGGAAGGAAAGAAGGAAGGAAGGAGGGAAGCAAGGGAGGAAGGAAGGAAGGAAAGGAGGAAGGAAGGAAGGAAGGAAGGAAGGAAGGAAAGGAGGAAGGAAGGAAGGAAGGGAAGGAGGGAAGAATGGAAGGAAAGGAGGAAGGAAGGGAAGCAAGGAAGGAAAGGAGAGGAAGGAAGGAGGAAAGGGAGGAGGGAGGAGAGAGGAAAGGGAGACGGAGGAAGGGAGGGAGGAAGGAAGGAAGGAAGGAAGGAAGGAAGGGGAGGAATGAAGAAAGAAAGGAAGGACAGATGAAGGAAGGAAGAAAGGACAGAAGGAATGGTAACATTTACCCTAACAGCTGAACTTAGATCTGAGGAAGGAAGGAAGGAAGGAAGGAAGGAAGGACAGAGGAAGGAAGGAAGGAAGGACAGAGGAAGGAATGAAGGACAACACGAAGCTTAAAGAGTCTGTATCTCCTGGTGCACGTTTGTCTGTTTAAGGGTTAATGCCAGTTTAGTCACTGAACAGATACAGCTGAATTAAACCTTTTTTTCTAAATACAAAAAAACATCAAGACAAAACATAAAACTATTAATTTTAAAATGCAATAAATTAATTTCTTGTATCTAATTATATGTTTGTCTGATAGCTTAAGGAGTTATTTCTCTACATAATGTAACTTTATTCTGAAAATCACCCATTTTTCCCTCTAAGACTGACTAATCCTCAACATATTGAATGTTTAAAACCCATCACAAAGGAATGAAATCCATGTCACAAAGCAGTTTGTAGTTTTGACTCCTCTGAGTGAAGCAAGCTGAGGTTTAACCTTCCTGTCGTCCTCCCGGGTCAAATTGACCCCATCTCTCTTTGGACTGTTCCTTCTTTCCTTCTTCCTTCCTTCCTTCTCCTTCCTTTCCTTCCTTCCTTCCTCCCACTTTCTTTAATTTTTCCTTCGTTCTTCCCCTCCTTCTATACTTCTTTCCCCACTTCCTTCCATCCTTCCTTCCTTGCTTCTTTCCTTCCTCCCTCCCTCCTTACTCCTTTAGAGAGAACCAAGCCAAGAATACAAACAAAGGACAAAATTTAAAGGATAAAGCTGCTGATTTTCTATATTTTATGTTTCCTGGTCTCCATGGTTACCCAGATTTAAAAGTAATATTTAGAACAATTGTATTCCATTAGCTTTATTTAATATAATAAAGTTATAATGTAAGATCATGCCAAACTAGTTGATATGGTGTTTATTGAGAAAATTTACTGTTTTTAACCTTCCTGTTGTCCTCGAGTCAAGGAAGGAAGGGAAGGAGGGAGGGAGGAAAGGAAGGAAGGAGGGGAGGAAGGAAAGAAGGCAGGAAGGAAGGAGGGGAGGAAAGAAGGAAGAAAGAAAGGAAAGGAAGGAAGGAAGGAAGGAGGGAGGGAGGGAAGGAAGAAAGGAAGGAGGAAGGAAGGAGGGGGGAGGAGGGAGGGAGGAAGGAAAGAAGGGAGGAAGGAAGGAGGGGAGGAAAGAAGGAAGAAAGGAAGGAAGGAAGGAGGGGAGGAAAGAAGGAAGAAAGGGAAGGAAGGAAGGAAGGAAGGAAAGAAGGAAGGAAAGGAGGGAGGGAGGGAGGGAGGGAGGAAGGAAGGAAAGGGGGGAGGGGAGGGAGGGAGGGAGGGAGGAAGGAAAAGAGGGAAGGAAGGAAGGGAGGAAGGAAGGAAGGAAGGAAAGGAGGGAAGGAGGGAAGGAAGGAAGGAAGGAAAGGAGGGAAGGAAGAAAGGAAGCAAAGGAGGAAGGAAGGGAGGAAATGAATAAAAATGAACGTTACACACCTGCACATGACAGTAGCTGCATGCAGAGCTGAGGTCTGTCTCCTCCGGATGGATGGCTGCATCTCTCTCTCTCTCTCTCTCTCTCTCTCTCTCTCTCTCTCCTCTCTCTCTCTCTCTCTCTCTCTCTTCCAGTTCACAAAACTCAGACTATTAAAGTGAAATCAAGTTTAAACAGCTGCAGCATCACAGGCCTGATCCCACTGTGTCTCCCATTTAAGGTATTTTATTTTGAAGTCCAACTAGAGGCAGTTACGTTCTTGTTAAGTTATCACCTCCAAAACTCCTTCGTCATCGATGTTTCCTGATGTTTTCTTGACTATTCCTTCCTCAGTGTATTCCTCGTAGCGGCCCTCGGACTGAAAAGTGAATCATTTCATCATAAAGCAGCGTCTGCCTCTGCTCAGGAGTTAAACTGTGATCCAGCAGGTTCATGTGCCAGTAGATAAGCCTCTAATCTGTTATAAACGTCCTCCCATTTTCCATTTTTTTTATTAGACAGCGTTAATCTGGTGATTCAGATGAACACAGTTAGAAGCTTATGTTCCACCTGCGGTTCACTATAAAGTACATAATACCTGTAAAAAACAATGTTTTTCATTTGATGAGAGAAACGCGGGGCAGAAAATAAAGAGCTGAGAGTGAAGCGTCTGAGGTTCAGAAATGTAGACAGCAACGTCTGACTGATCACAGCTCACTTACCAAGATACATAGATCCGTAATAATCTGGATGGAAGGAAGTAACCTGTTTCCCAAAAGCATTTTAGGGTCATAAATCCAGTTTATGAACTGTTTTAAGGTTAACCCTTTCCTCTCTGTAATCATTCCTCCTGTTCTTCATACTGACCATTAAAACCTTTAAATGTGTTTTCAATGTAAAGTGATGGAGGACTAAATCATTATAAAGTCTCTGATCAGCTTCTATTGAGCTTCAGCAGTGTGAGTTACTATAGTTATTATAGTTACTATGGTAACAGTGTGAGTTACTATAGTTATTATAGTTACTATGGTAACAGTGTGTGTTAGTCATATCAAGTGATATCTGACACATCTTCCTTCCTCCCTCCTTTCCTTTCTTTCTTCCTTCCTCCCTCCCTCCTTTCCTTCCTTCCTTCCCTCCTTTCCTTCCTCCCTCCTTTCCTTCCTTCTTCCTTCCTCCCTCCCTCCTTCCTTCCTTCTTTCTTCCCTCCCTCCTTCCTTCCTTCCCTTCCTCTTTTCCTTTCTCCCTCCCTCATTCCTCCGTCCTGCCTTACTTTCCTTCCTTCCATCTGTTCTTCCTCCCTCCCTCCTTCTCTCCTCCCTTCCTTCTTTCCTTCCTCCATCCCCTTTCTTCTTCCTTCCTTCCTTCTTTCTTCCCTTCCTCCCTCCCTCCTTCTCTCTTTCTTTCCTCCCCCATACCTTCCTACCTTCCTTCTTTCCTCCGTCCTTCCTTCCTTTCCTTCCTCCCTCCTTCCTTCCTTCCTTCTTTCCTTCCTTCCTTTCAATGAGTGTCCTATAAAGGGTTAACTACCAGGGGTGATTCTAGGATCAGACCTAATGAGAATGTGAAATACAATGCCCTGCAAGTGTTTTAATCCTCTGCTAAACTACTCATTTCACTGGATAACAGAAATTACAACAAGAAATATTAATACATAGTAGAGTGGTCTACTGTAATGTAAAATAATAATAATAATAATAATAATAGTTCAGAATAAACAATCACAGATTTCTACAGAGAGGACACTAATATAGTTAATGAACCCTGAAGGAAAGATTATATATTAAGAACTATCCAAAGTACATTAAAGCTGTCAAAATAAAAGCATTTGAACCTGAAGCATACTGTAAGTGTTTGTCCCAGGCTCGCAAAAATAATTAAAGTTGTATACAATGATCTTTTTTTTTTAATACAATTATTATTTATTTATTTTTTAGGGGTGCTGAGATCCAATTTAGGGCATAAAAGGGCTCTAAAATCGCTACTGGTTTAGCTTTATGTGTTATTTGCAAACAGGAAAAATAAATGTAAATAGGCTACACAATGTTTAAGTTTTGTTTAACCTCTGTATGCTATATTTCCTCAAATAAAGCATACTGAAAAAAATAAAAAAGGTATTTACAGAAGTTACCAAATATAATTATTTGCCCAATAAAGGGTTAAAGGAATTTAAAGGAAAAAGATAAAAAAAAAAAAAAGTATAACTACCAGGGTTATTATAGTTAACTAAAACTAAAACTAGGAGTGAAAAAATAATTTAGTTAACTGATAAAAAAAACCAAAAAACTAACGGACATTTAAAAACTATAGTAACCATGGTAACAACCAACCCAGTTCTCCCCCTAGTAATCATAACCCTAACTACCTCCGGAAACCAGCGAGAGGAAGTCAGACAAGCGGAACACACATATATGCTGGAGCAAGTTCCAGTCGGAGATATTTCTAAGCTGCGCTGCCACTTCCGGCAAGTGACTACATAGCAAGAAAGGTGAAAGTGCTTTAGTTACATTTTTTAACAAACATTGACGAAACATTAGATTTTTTTTAGATTTTAAACCTTGACAACAACAATCTGTTAATCTTACAACGACTACCAGTGAATGTAAACGTTAAATAACCGTTAAAGGCAGAGTTAGAAGCTGTTTATTGATGCTAACACTGATTAGCATGGGAAGCTACATCCACAGCTGGACTCCCTGAGCATCGAACCTGTGTTGCTCTTCTTCCTCCTCCTGTTGCAGCCAACTTTGCTGCTGCTGCTGCTACAACCTGGACCTAAACAACAACAACAACGACAACAACTACACAACAACACACATCCTAGTTTCATGTGAGCACTGAGGCTTGCTTTTAGACCTTTTTAATGGGAGGTGTGTCGCTGCTGCAGAGTGGACACTGCAGACACAAGCCGAGGAGGTTGTTCTGGCTCATCACATGGAGTCTCTGGCCGGCTACGTGTACAAGGCAGCAAGCGAGGGTCGAGTCCTGACCCTGGCCGCATTGCTGCTCAACCACTGCGAGGGGGAGACCCGGTACCTGCTGGACTATGTGACCCAGCTAGCCGGGCAGAGGTCCACTCCTCTCATCATCGCAGCCAGGAATGGACACGACAAGGTGGTGCGTCTGCTGCTGGATCACTACCGGGTGGACACTGAGCAGACGGGCACGGTGCGGTTTGATGGGTGAGGAGATCATTTATATATATACTTTTGTTTTTTTTAAGGGGGGGTTAAAATATAGAATATAGTGGGGTTATATGATTGTTTTTCTGCAGCCACCTGTAGAGGTATCAAGGCTTTATCTGCTATGATTATAGGTTTAAATGATGGGTTCAAGTGTCTTAAAATAACAATTAAGATCCATAAATGAGCATTAAAGCTGCTGTAATCATTCCTCCTGTTCATACTGACCATTAGAAGATCCCATAAAGAATATATCAGTACCATAAACAAACTTTAAGATGGTTTAAATCAGTATAAAATGTATTTTAAGATCACAGACAGTTGATTTTTCAAGTCATAAAACAACAGTGAGGATCCCTAAATGAACATTAAAGCAGTTTTTTCTTGCTGTAATCATTCCTCCTGGTCATACTGACCTTGAGAAGATCACATATCAATAAATAAACAAACTTAAAGATGATTTAAATCAGTATAAAATGTGCTTAACATGACAGACAATAGATTTTCGCCACAAAACTAGTCTTAAAACAACAATTAGGATCACAAATGACTATTTAAATCTATTTTCCCTTCATAATGCACCTGTAGAGGCAACATTAATGGGTTAAAGGAGGGCTTTATAAGTTTTAAAGTGTCTTAAAACAACAATTAGGATCCATTAATGAGCATTAAAGCAGTTTATTCTTGCTGTAATCATTCCTCCTGTTCACACTGACTATTAGAAGATCCCATAAAGAATATATAAATAGCATAAAATGTACTTAAAATTGATTTTCCCCACAAAACTATTAATTTACAGGATACATTAAAACATTTTCAAGTCTTAAATCAACCCATCGATCCCAAATTAAAACAAAAAAAAAACAGTCTTTCTAGCAGCCTGTTATCATTCCTCCTGTTCATCCTTTTGGTTTCTGTGCTTAACACTGTTTTTGTTTTAGTTGTGCATATTTGTTTCTGCAGCCACCTGTAGATGTATCCAGGCTTTATCTGCTGTGATTAATAGGTTCAAGTGTCTTAAAACAACACTTAGGATCCTTAAATGACTATTTAAAGCTGTTTTTCTTGCTCTAATCATTCCCCCTGTTCATAGTGAGCATTAGAAGATCTCATAAAGAACATATCAGTAGCTTAAACAAACTTTAAGATGATTTAAATCAGCATAAAATGTACTTTAAGATCACCAACAATTGATTTTTCAAGTCATAAATCAAGAGTCAGGATCCCTAAATGTCTGTTTTTCTTGCTCTAATCATTCCTCCTGTTCACACTGAGAATTACAAGATCCCTTCATAATGCACCTGTAGAGGCATCAAGGCTTTATCTGCAACATTAATGGATTAAAGGATGGGTTTATAAGTTTTAAAGTGTCTTAAAACAACAATTAAGATCCCTAAATGAACATTAAAGCAGTTTTTTTCTTGCTGTAATCATTCCTCCTGTTCATACTGACCATTAGAAGATCCCATATCAATAAGTAGAAAAACTTAAACATGAATTAAATCAGTATAAAATGTGCTTTTTCTCCATTTTCTCCATTTACAGGATGGATTCATATTTTTATCAAGTCTTAAAACAACAATTAGGATCACAAATGACTATTTAAATCTATTTTTCTCTTCATTATGCACCTGTAGATTTATCAAGGCTTTATCTGCAATGATTAATGGGTTAAAGGACAAGTTCATGTGTCTTAAAACAACAATTAAGATCCATTAATGAACATTAAAGCAGTTTATTCTTGCTGTAATCATTCCTCCTGTTCATACTGACCATTAGAAGATCCTTCATAATGTTTATAATGGAAGGATGATGGAGGACTAAAAAGTATTTAAAAGTTTAATCTGAAGCTAATATGAAGCTTCAGTTTTGTCCAGTCGTCATCTTCATCTTCTATGTTTCAGCGTTACAGTGTTTTTAGTAGCAAAGTCTTTTTGTTCCTATACTTCCACCACAGAGAAACAGGAAACACTAAGAGGGAAGGAAGGAAGGAAGGAAGGAAGGAAGGAAGGAAGGAAAGGAAACACTAAGAGGGAATCTGATGCTAAAAAGACTGTAAATGTGTCAGATATCACTTGATATGACTAACTCACACTGTTACCATAGTAACTATAATAACTATAGTAACTCACACTGTTACCATAGTAACTATAATAACTATAGTAACTCACACTGCTGAAGCTCAATAGAAGCTGATCAGAGACTTTTAACCCTCCTGTTGTCCTCTCGGGTCAAACTGACCCCGTCTGTTGTGACTGTTCCTTCTTTCCTTCCGTCTGTCCTTCCTCACTCCTTCTCTCTCTCTCTCTCTCCTCCCTTCCCTCTTTCCTTCCCTCCTTCCCTCTTTCCTTCCTTCGTTCCTTCTTTCCTTCCTCCCTCCTCCCCCCTTTCTTTTCTCCCCATTACCCTCCTTCTTTCCTTCCTTCCTTCCTTTCTCCCTTCCTCTTTTCCTTTCTCTCTGAGAAAGGCTTAGCAGCAGAAATATTCAGTTCTCAAGGACATTAGACTCAGAGTAGCAGAAGATCATCACATGTCAGGAGGTGGAACGACTGGATGTTTGAGATTTTTGTCATTATTTTAGTATCCCAGTGGTTGATGATTCATCCTCAGACTGTTTGAGTGGGTTGAGAAGGATTTCTTAGCTTAGATTAAAACAACCTTCGTCCACAGATTTGAGTTTTTACTGGAAGACTAGTTTCTATAAAAATGTGTCAACAGTATGTTTGCATATTCCTGAAAGCAACAAGTTGGGTTTTTTTTTTTTTTTTCAAACCTGGCACCACAAAAAAAAAACCACAAACTAAAATCTCTTCACATAAATCTCAGCTCATGGATAAATAAAAACCAAGGAAAGAAGGAAGGAAGAAGGGAGGAAAGAGAGAGAGAGAAGGAGGGAATGGAGATGGAGGAAGGAATGAAGGAAGGGAGGAAAGAGAGTAAGGAAGGAAGGAAGGGAGGAAATAGAGAGGAAGGAAAGAAAGAGAGAAGGAAGGAGGGAGGGAGTAAGGAAGAAAAGAAGAAGGGAGGAAAGAGAGAGAGAAGGAGGGAAGGGGGATGGAGGAAGGAATGAAGGAAGGGAGGAAAGAGAGAGGAAGGAAAGAAAGAGAAGGAAGGAGGGAGGGAGGAAGGAAGGAAAGAAGAAGGGAGGAAAGAGAGAGAGAATGAGGGAAGGGGGATGGAGGAAGGAATGACGGAAGGGAGGAAAGAGAGAGGAAGGAAAGAGGGAGGGAGGGAGGGTGGGAGGGAGGAAGGGAGGAAAGAGAGAGAGGGAAGGGGGATGGAGGAAGGAATGAAGGAAGGGATGAAAGAGAGAGGAAGGAAAGAAAGAGAGAAGGAAGGAAGGGAGGGAGGGAGGAAAGAGAGAGAGAGGAAGGAAGGAAGAGTCAAAACTGACGGGGTCAATTTGACCCGGGAGGACGACAGGAAGCTTAAAGGAGTTTTTCTTCTGAGGATTAATGTCCACATGTCTCCTGCTTATACATCTTTACACTCACACACATATTTAGTCTCTTATTGACTTTAATGAGGTAGAAAAACTTCTCAGTGTCATAATAATTCAAGTTCAGCCTCTAAAATCACCGTAAAGCTACAAATCAAACACCTCTGAGACATTATGAGCGACAAGAGAGGAAAGAGAGAGAGAGAAGGAAAGAAAGAGAGAAGGAAGGAAGGGAGGGAGGAAGGAAGGAAGGAAGGAAGGAAGGAAGGAAGGAAAGAGAGAAGGAGGGAAGGGGGGTGGAGGAAGGAATGAAGGAAGGGAAGAAAGAGAGAGGAAAGAAAGAAAGAGAGAAGGAAGGAAGGAAGGAGGGAGGGAGGAAAGAAAGAGAGAAGGAAGGAAGGAAAGAGAGAAGGAAGGAAGGAAGGAAGGAAGGAAAGAGAGAAGGAGGGAAGGGGGGTGGAGGAAGGAATGAAGGAAGGGAAGAAAGAGAGAAGGAAGGAAGGAAGGAAGGAGGGAAGAAAGAAAGAGAGAAGGAAGGAATGATCAGTTTTCAAGCTCGAATCTGTTCTTTAAAAGTGTCTTCTCCTCTCTTGTCGCTCATAATGTCTCAGAGGTGTTTGATTTGTAGCTTTACGGTGATTTTAGAGGCTGAACTTGAATTATTATGACACTGAGAAGTTTTTCTACCTCATTAAAGTCAATAAGAGACTAAATATGTGTGTGAGTGTAAAGATGTATAAGCAGGAGACATGTGGACATTAATCCTCAGAAGAAAAACTCCTTTAACCTTCCTGTCGTCCTCCCGGGTCAAATTGTCTTCCCTCTCTTCTTCTTTCCTTCCTTCCTTCCTTTCCTTCCTCCCTCCCTCCCCCTCCTCTGTCTTTCCTTCCTCTCTTTCCTCCCTTCCTTCTTTCCTTCCTCTATCCCCCTTCTCTGTCTTTCCTCCCTTCCTTCTTTCCTTCCTCCATCCCCCTTTCTTCCTCCCTCCCTCCCTTCTTCTTTCCTTCCTTCTTTTCCTTCCTCGCTCCCTCCCTCCCTCCTTCTCACTTTCTTTTCTCCCCCTACCTTCCTTCTTTCCTTCCTCTTTTCCTTAGTTTCTCCCTCCCTCCCGCTTCCTTCTTTCCTCCGTCCTTCCTTCTTTCCTCCCTCTTTTCCTTCCTTCCCTCCTTTCCTTCCTTCCTTCCTCCCTCCTTTCCTTCCTTCTTTCCTCCCTCTTTTCCTTCCTTCCCTCCTTTCCTTCCTTCTTCCTCCCTCTTTTCCTTTCCTTTCCTCCCTTCCTTCCTTCTTCCTTCCTCCTTTCTTTCCTCCCTCCTTTCCTTCCTTTCTCCCTCCTTTCCTTCCTTTTTCATTCCTCCCTCCCTCCTTTCCTTCCTTCTTTCTCCTTTCTTTCCTTCCTCCCTCCTTTCCTTCCTTCTTCCTCCCTCTTTTCCTTCCTCCCTCCTTTCCTCCCTCCTTTCCTTCCTTCTTCCTCCCTCTTTTCCTTCCTCCCTCCTTTCCTTCCTTCTTCCTTCCTTTCCTTCCTTGACTAGAAGACATCAGGAGGATTAAAGAACAGATTAGAGTTTGAAAACTGATTTTGAAAGTCTCTTATTCTTATTATTATAAAACTGTAACTTCAGACTGTGTGTTTATATCCTGTTTCTTCAACATTTCAGAACTTATAATTTAACAGAAGAGCATGTTCACGATCCCCAAAGCAGAAAAACAAGAGTGGTTTTAGTTGCTCCTTCCTTCCTTCCTTCCTTCCTTCCTTCCGTCTGTCCTTCCTCCTCCCTCCTTCTCTCTTTCCTCCCTTCCTTCTTTCCTTCCTCCATCCCTCCTTCCTTCTCTTTTTCTTTCCTCCCCCTTCCTTCCTTCCTCTCTCCTTTCCTCCCTCCCTCCCTCCTTTCCTCCTTCCTCCCTCCCTCCTTCTCTCTTTCTTTCCTCCCCCTACCTTCCTCCTTTCCTTTCCTCCCTCCTTTCCTTCCTTCTTCCTCCCTCCTTTCCTCCCTCCCTCCTTTCCTTCCTTCTTTCTCCCTTCCTTTCCTCCCTCCCTCCTTTCCTCCTTCCTCCCTCCCTCCTTCTCTCTTTCTTTCCTCCCCCTACCTTCCTCCTTTCCTTTCCTCCCTCCTCTCCTTCCTTCTTCCTCCCTCCTTTCCTCCCTCCCTCCTTTCCTTCCTTCTCTCTCCCTTCCTTTCTTGACTAGAGGACAACAGAACTTATAGTTTAACAGAAGAGCATGTTCACGATTCCCAAAGCAGAAAAACAAGAGTGGTTTTAGTTGTTTCTGAAACTCAGGTGTCCTTTCACCTGCTCTAGTTGAACGTGATTTTTAAAAGTGACCCAACCCGACAGCAGAAACCTGTCTCCTCCTCCCTCCTTCTCTCTTTCCTCCTTTCCTTCTTTCCTTCCTCCTCTCAAGGACATTAGACACAGAGTAGCAGAACATCATCACATTTCAGGAGGTGGAACCACTTCCTTCCTTCCTTCCTTCCTTCCTTCCTTCCGTCTGTCCTTCCTCCTCCCTCCTTCTCTCTTTCTTCCCTTCCTTCTTTCCTTCCTCCCTCCCTCCCTTCTTCTCTCTTTCCTCCCTCCCCCTACCTTCCTTCTTTCCTTTCCTCCCTTCCTTTCCTTCCTTCCTCCCTCCCTCCTTCTCTCTTTCTTTCCTCCCCCTTCCTTCCTTCCTCTCTCCTTTCCTCCCTCCCTCCCTCCCTCCCTCCCTCCTTTCCTCCTTCCTCCCTCCCTCCTTCTCTCTTTCTTTCCTCCCCCTACCTTCCTCCTTTCCTTTCCTCCCTCCTTTCCTTCCTTCTTCCTCCCTCCTTTCCTCCCTCCCTCCTTTCCTCCCCCTACCTTCCTTCTTTCCTTTCCTTTCCTTTCCTCCTTCCTTCCTCCCTCCTTTCCTTCCTTCTTCCTCCCTCCTTTCCTTCCTCCCTCCCTCCTTTCCTTCCTTCTTTCTCCCTTCCTTTCCTCCCTCCCTCCTTTCCTTCCTTCTTTCTCCCTTCCTTTCTTGACTAGAGGACAACAGAACTTATAGTTTAACAGAAGAGCATGTTCACGATCCCCAAAGCAGAAAAACAAGAGTGGTTTTAGTTGCTTCTGAAACTCAGGTGTCCTTTCACCTGCTCTAGTTGAACATGATTTTTAAAAGTGACCCAACCCGACAGCAGAAACCTGTCTCCTGTCTCAGCTCAGTGAAACTATCAGCTGGTTTATCAGCCGCGCCCTCGCTGTGACGTCACTCTGCTTGTTGTGCTCCTCTTTGTTACTCAGAGTGCTGCTTTGACTCATGTGCTGCTTTATAATGCAGCTCGTTTCTCTTGAATCTGACTCATTGGATAGATCATTTATTTGTGTTTGTGTGTGTGTGTGTGGATAGTGTGATTAAGTTTTAAATATGTTGATAAATCCTCATTAATGCAGAGCTGACTGAAGTTATTAAAGGACTCAACAGTGATTAGTTTAACCCTTTATTGGGCAAATAATTATATTTGGTAACTTCTGTAAATATCCCAAAATATCCTTCCTTCCTTCCTTCTTTCCTACCTTTCCTTTCTCCATGCCTTCTTTCTTCCCTTCCTCTTTTCTTTTCTCCCTCCCTCGTTCCTTATTTCCTCCGTCCTTCCTTCCTTCCTTTCCTTCCTTCCATCTGTCCTTCCTCCCTCCCTCCTTCTCTCCTCCCTTCCTTCTTTCCTTCCTCCATCCTTCCTTCCTTCCTTCCTTTCCTTACTTCCATCTGTCCTTCCTCCCTCCCTCCCTCCTTCTCTCCTCCCTTCCTCCATCCTTCCTTCCTCCTTTCTTTCCTTACTTCCATCTGTTCTTCCTCCCTCCCTCCTTCTCTCTTTCTTTCCTCCCCCCTACCTTCCTTCCCTCCTTCTTTCCTCCGTCCTTCCTTCCTTTCCTTCCTCCCTCCTTCCTTCCCTTCCATCCTCCCATCCTCCCTTCCATCCTCCCTTCCTTCCTCCCTTCCTTTCAATGAGTGTCCTATAAAGGGTTAATCTGGTTTCACTGTGAAGGGTTAATGGAGGAAATAAAAGGAATAAATAATAAAACATGAACAGTTTTAAGATAGTGTGTATGACTGTTCCTTCCTTCCTTCCTTCCTTCCGTCTGTCCTTCCTCCCTCCCTCCTTCTTTCTTTCTTTCCTCCATCCCTTCTTCTTTCCTTCATTTCCTCCCTCCTTCTCTCTTTCTTTCCTACCCCTACCTTCCTTCTTTCCTCTGTTCTTCTTTCCTTCCTCTTTTCCTTTCTCCCTCCCTCCCCCCTTCCTTCTTTCCTCGTTCCTTCCGTCCTCTCCTTCCTCCCTCCCTTCTTCTTTCCTTACTTCGTCCCTCCCTCCTTCCTTCTCTCTTTCTTTCCTCCCCCTACCTTTCTTCTTTCCTCCGTCCTTCCCTAGTGTGGGGAAATATACACTTACAGCAGCTAAATAGGAAGAGCTTCAATAAAAAGAATAAAGAACAATAAGTAAACAAGTAATAAGAAGAATTTTCAAAATAAAATAATTACAAGAGTAATACTGGTGGTGTCAGAATGATGATATACCTGCATGTGAGTTAAACTGTGCAGAGTTAATGGAGAAAAAATGAAAGAAATGAATAATAAAACATGAGAAAAAGAGGAAGGAAGTAAGGAGTGAAGGAAGGAAGGGAGTAGGGAGGGAGGAAGGAAGGAAGGAAGGAAAGCAGGAAGGAAAGCGGGAAGGGAGGGACCTAGGAATGAAGGAAGGAAAGGAGGGAGGGAGGGAGGGAGGGAGGGAGGGAGGGAGGAAGGAAGGAAGGAAAGAAGGAAGGAAGGAAAGCAGGAAGGGAGGGGCCTAGGAATGAAAGAAGGAAAGAAAGAAAGAAGGAAGGGAGGGAGGGAGGCAGGAAGGAAAAGAGGAAGGAAGGAAAGCAGGAAAGGAGGAGCCTAGGAATGAAGGAAGGAAAGGAGTAAGGAAGTGAGGAAGGAAGGAAGGAAAGGAGTAAGGAGGGAGGGAGGGAGGAAAACAGGAAGGAAGTAAGGAGAGAAGGAAGGAAAGCAGGAAGGGAGGAGCCTCGGAATGAAGGAAGGGAGGAATGAGGGAAGGAGGGGAAGAATGAAAGAAAAATTGAAGGAAGGAAGGAAGGAAGGAAGGAACAAAGCAAGGAAGGAAGGAAGGAACAGTCAAAAGAGACGGGAGAGACGTCAATTTGACCCTGGAGGAAACAGGAGGGTTAATTAATGACCTATTTTAAGGAGAATTTGCAGCTTTTCGTGTATGAATTGAAAATCTTGTGATTGGTTTCATTATTTTTTATTTTTCTGAATGTTTCCTCTCGTCTCTCCTCCTGCAGCTACGTGATCGACGGGGCGACGGCGCTGTGGTGCGCGGCGGGGGCGGGGCACTTTGAGGTGGTTCGTCTACTAGTGACTCACAAAGCCAACGTCAACCACACCACCGTCACCAACTCCACCCCGCTGCGAGCCGCCTGCTTCGACGGACGGCTGGATATCGTCCGCTACCTGGTGGAGCACAGCGCCGACATCCGCATCACCAACAAGTACAACAACACCTGCCTGATGATCGCCGCCTACAAGGGTCACGCCGACGTCGTCAAGTTCCTGCTGGAGCAAGGCGCCGACCCCAACGCCAAGGCCCACTGCGGAGCCACCGCCCTGCACTTCGCGGCGGAGGCGGGGCATCTGGACATCGTGACGGAGCTGGTCGGCCGGCAGGCGTCCATGGTGGTGAACGGACACGGCATGACTCCCCTGAAGGTGGCGGCGGAGAGCTGCAAAGGCGACGTGGTGGAGCTGCTCCTGGCGCACGCCGACTGCGACCGGCCGAGCCGCATCGAGTCGCTGGAGCTGCTCGGCGCCTCGTTCGCCAACGACCGGGAGAACTACGACATCCAGAAGACGTATCACTACCTGCACACGGCCATGACGGAGCGCTACAGCGACCCGGACGACGTCATCTCCAAGGAGCAGCTGCCGCCCATCGAGGCCTACGGGGGGCGCCGCGAGTGCCAGACGCTTCAGGATCTGGAGGCCATCCGAGTGGACCGGGACGCCCTGCACATGGAGGGGCTGATGATCAGAGAGCGGATCCTGGGCTCGGACAACATCGACGTGTCTCATCCGATCATCTACCGCGGCGCCGTCTACGCCGACAACATGGAGTTCGACCAGTGCATCAAGCTGTGGCTGCACGCGCTCCGCCTGCGGCAGAAAGGAAACAGGAACACTCACAAGGACCTGCTCCGCTTCGCCCAGGTCTTCTCCCAGATGGTCCACCTCAAGGAGCAGGTCTCGGCCTCGGCGGTGGAGCAGGTGCTGAGCTGCAGCGTCCTGGAGATCCAGCGCAGCATGACTCGGGTGGAGACCGCCGCCGAGGCCGAGCTCCCGTCGGCGTTGGACAACTACGAGTCCAACGTCTTCACCTTCCTGTACCTCGCCTGCATCTCCACCAAGACCACCTGCCCCGAGGAGGAGCGAGCCCGCATCAACAAGCACATCTACCAGCTGATCCAGCTCGACCCTCGATCCCGCGAAGGCTCGTCGCTGCTCCACCTCGCCATCAGCTCCAACACGCCGGTGGACGACTTCCACACCAACGACGTGTGCAGCTTCCCCAACGCCCACGTCACCAAGCTGCTGCTGGACTGCGGCGCTCAAGTCAACGCGGTGGACAACGAGGGCAACACGCCGCTGCACGTCATCGTCCAGTACAACCGGCCAATCAGCGACTTCCTCACGCTGCACGCCATCATCATCAACCTGGTGGAGGCCGGCGCTCACACGGACATGACCAACAAGCAGAAGAAGACGCCGCTGGACAAGAGCACGACGGGGGTCTCGGAGATCCTGCTGAAGACGCAGATGAAGATGAGTCTCAAGTGTTTGGCGGCGAGGGCGGTACGGCGGCACCAGATCACGTACCGGAACCAGATCCCCAAAACGCTGGAGGAGTTCGTCGAGTTCCACTGAGAGACGTTAACCCCCCCCCCCCTCCCCCCCGAGAGAGACGAGACTTTCCTTTTTAAAAAAAAAAAGGTTTCTTATAATTTTCTAACGAATTCAAAACGGTGCTGAGCCGAGGACGACCGCGGCGGGCGTTCAGTGCGAGAAAAACGTTTTTGAGCATTTTTATAAATAAAATGGATTTTTTTTTTTTGATTTTTTTTTTTTGATTTTTTTTAAATTTTATTTTAAATATTAATTACTATTAAAAAAAAAAACAAAAAAAAACAAACCAGCAGCTACAGTCGGCGGTCCTACGTGTGCTTTTCTGCGTCTTCAGAGGAAAACTTCCAGCTGACTCACGAGGAGGAGACGACGATGACATCACTGCTTCTTGATGACATCACTGCTTCTTGATGACATCACTGCTTCTTGATGACATCACTGCTTCTTGATGACATCACTGCTTCTTGTTTTTTTTTTGCCTTATCTCCAAACAGGAAGCCGCAGCAGCAGCGTTGATGTGATTCTACAGTTTGTGTGAGCGAGCTGATTTGGGGAAAAAGCTCGACAGACAGACGGACAACAAACGAACGAACGATTGAACTCCTGCGTTTCCTCGCTCCGTGCATTCATCCATCACACACACACACACACACACATGATTTAATACCAGAGAAGAAGAAGAGTAGTTTTCCCGCTGGGTTTAGTTTTTAACTCCCAACAACAACAAACGAGAGGAAGGATTTAAAAAAAAAAAAAAAAGAACAGGATCGAACTGCTGGACAGACTTTTTTTTTTTTTTTTTAGTTCTTAACATTTTAAAAAAAGAAAGATGAGTTTATTTTAAAGGCTTTGCTGGTATAACGTTGTTTAACTGAAACGACACTAAACAGCCAAAAATATGCAGACAGCCACTTTAATTTAACTGAGTCATTAAAAGAGAGAGAGAAAAAAAGAAAGAAGTGGATTTTCTTTCTTCTTAAGATTAAGTTTAACCCTTTATTGGACAAATAATTATATTTGGTAACTTCTGTAAATATCCTTCCTTCCTTCCTTCCCTTCCTCTTTTCCTTTCTCCCTCCCTCATTCCTTATTTCCTCTGTCCTTCCTTCCTTCCATCTGTCCTTCCTTCCTTCCTTCCTCCCTGCCTTCTTTCTTCCCTTCCTCTTTTCCTTTCTCCCTCCCTCGTTCCTTATTTCCTCCGTCCTTCCTTCCTTCCCTTCCTTCCATCTGTCCTTCCTCCCTCCCTCCTTCTCTCCTCCCTCCCTTCTTTCCTTCCTCCGTCCTTCCTTCCTTCCATCTGTTCTTCCTCCCTCCCTCCTTCTCTCCTCCCTTCCTTCTTTCCTTCCTCCATCCCCCTTTCTTCTTCCTTCCTTCCTTCCTTCTTTCTTCCCTTCCTCCCTCCCTCCTTCTCTCTTTCTTTCCTCCCCCCTACCTTCCTTCCTTCCTTCTTTCCTCCATCCTTCCTTCCTCCCTCCCTCCCTTCCTTTCAATGAGTGTCCTATAAAGGGTTAAGAAGCCTGAAAAGATTTAAAATGAACCAATATTTTTTTTTTTTTTTTTTAAAGAAAGATGAATTAATCTGTGTGGAAGAAGCTTTAATTTTCTTCTTCTTCTTTCTTTTTAATAATAATCCCTCCTCATCTGTTTTTAGACATGAATGAAAAACCTTTATTTCAGAGTTTGGTGGGATGTCTTCTCTTATTCTGGCTGTCCTCATACTTTTGGCTCTGTGTGTTTTATCTTCTATGAGTTATGAATGATGAAGAACATCAACAGGTTTTCATTGATTGTCTGTATTTAAAAACTTTGAGAACAGAAACTATATAAAAAACTTTCTCCCGAATGAAAAAAATCCACTTTCTTTGAATTTTTTTATTTTATTTTAAGAGGAATTTAAAAAAAAAAAAAATCAAAAATGAACTTTTATTAACCTTCCTGTCGTCCTCCCGGGTCAAATTGACCCCATCTCCCTTTTGACTGTTCCTTCTTTCCTTCCTTCCTTCCTTCCTTCCTTCCTTCCTCCCTTTTTCTTTAATTTTTCCTTCCTTCTTCCCCTCCTCCCCTCTTTCTTTGCTCCTTCCTTGCTTCCTTCCTTGCTTCCTTACTTCCCTCCCTCCTTACTCCTTTCTTTCCTTCCTTCCTTCCTTCCTCCCTCCCTCCCTCCCTCCTTACTACTTTCCTTCCTTCCTCCCTCTTTCTTTAATTTTTCCTTCCTTCTTCCCCTCCTCCCTTCTTTCTTTGCTCCCTCCTCCTTCCATCCTTCCTTCCTTCCTTCTTCCTCCCTTCCATCCATCCTCTGTTCCCTCCTTTCCTTCCTTCCTTCCTCCTTGACCTGAGGGACAACAGGAGGGTTAAAAGAAAGAAGAAGTGAATGATATGGTGCTTCATCTTCACTCAATAAGTTCACTTTGCTATTTTAATTTATTTGTTTTTTTTGTTTATTTTTAAAGCTGTCATTGATTCGTCAACAGACAGGAAGTGAATTATTGGCAACTATTTTTGCCATTTTATGCAAAAAAATATAAATATAACATTTATTAGTCATACGTGACAGCAGAGTGAATATATTTGGATTTTAGAGAATTACTCCTTCAAAATAAAAGACGTGAAGGCTCCATCTTTAACTCTGGATGATTAGAGTCATTTTTTTACTCTTTACTGACATTTTTATAGATCAGATGATTCATCGAAAATAATTCATAGTGGCAGCCTTGATCTTTCTCTTCTTCTTCTTCTTCTTCTACTTCCTGACTTTTCTGTGGTTTCTTCTCTGCAGTACTCAGAGATATATAAAGACACAGTAGAGTGAATGTCGGACCAGGACTTTGTTCTCAGCGACTGAATCGAGGTCAGATCCACGTTTCCCCCGCAGAGAGTTCACAGTCTGATGATAACGAGGGAGCGAGGGAGGGAGGGAGGGAGGGAAGGAGGGAGTGAACGAGCGTCTGGCTGGAAGTCTGAAGGGAAAAGGGGGAAAGAGCTTCAGTGTGTGAGAGGTTCATCAAAACAGGAAGTGAACCACCAAATTAGTTTTTTTTTTTCTTCCTCCAGCTGATTGCAGAGCGTCCTGCAGGATTCAGACAGGAAGCATCAAACCCAGCAGTTCTGTCTTTTATCACTTTACTCATTTAAGATTTTAAGGTTTTGATTGATTTTTTTTTTTTTGATTATTTATTTATTTATTGTTTTATTTTGAAAAAAGGGGGCCGCGACTTGTTTCGTTGTTTTTTTTTTCTTTTTCTTGATTAATCTGCTGATTTCTCTAAAATTCATCGTTAAACCGGCTCAAACCTGCTCATATATCAAATCTACTTCCTGCAGCCCGAAGTTTAAATCATCATTTAGTCTGAAACACAAGGATATAACCTTCCTGTCCTCCCGGGTCAAATTCACCCCGTCTGTTTTGACTGTTCCTTTCCTTCCTTCTTCCTCCCTCCCTCATTTCCTTCCTTCTTCCTTCCTCCTCCCTCCCTCCCTCCCTTCTTCCTTCCTCCCCTTTCCCTCCCCCCTTTCCTTCCCTCCTTTCCTTCCTCCTCCCTCCCTCCTGTCCTTCCTTCTTCCTTCCTCCCCCCTTTCCTTCCCTCCTTTCCTTCTTCCTCCCTCCTTTCCCTCCTCCTCCCTCCCTCCCTCCCTCCTGTCCTTCCTTCCCTCCCTCCTGTCCTTCCTTCCCTCCCTCCTTTCCTTCCTTCTTCCTCCCTCCTTTCCCTCCTCCTCCCTCCCTCCTGTCCTTCCTTCCCTCCCTCCTGTCCTTCCTTCTTCCTTCCTCCCCCCTTTCCTTCCCTCCTTTCCTTCCTCCTCCCTCCCTCCTTCCTTCCTCCTCCCCTCCCTCCTTTCCTTCCTCCCTCCCTCCTTTCCTTCCTTCTTCCTCCCTCCTTTCCCTCCTCCTCCCTCCCTCCTGTCCTTCCTTTCCTTCCTTCGTCCTCCCTCCTTTCCCTCCTCCTCCCTCCCTCCCTCCCTCCCTCCCTCCTGTCCTTCCTTCCCTCCCTCCTGTCCTTCCTTCCTCCCCCCTTTCCTTCCCTCCTTTCCTTCCTCCTCCCTCCCTCCTTCCTCCCCCCTTTCCCTCCTTTCTCTCCTTCCTTCCTTCCTCCCTCCTGTCCTTCCTTCTTCCTTCCTCCTCCCTCCCTCCCTCCTGTCCTTCCTTCCCGTCCTTCCTTCCCTCCCTCCTTTCCTTCCTTCTTCCTCCCCCCTTTCCTTCCTTCTTCCTTCCTCCTCCCTCCCTCCCTCCCTTCTTCCTTCCTCCCCTTTCCCTCCCCCCTTTCCTTCCCTCCTTTCCTTCCTCCTCCCTCCCTCCTGTCCTTCCTTCTTCCTTCCTCCCCCCTTTACTCCCTCTTTTCTTCCTTCCTCCTCCTTTCCTTCCCTTCCCTCCTTTCCTTCCTCCTCCCTCCCTCCTTCCTTCCTCCCTTCCTCCTTTCCTGCCTTTTTCCTCCCTCCTTTCCTTCCTTGACTTGAGGACAACAGGAGGGTGTTAAGACAAAGAAAAAGAGAAAATTCTTACATATAATATAATATAACATTTTTAAATGATTAATACTCTAGTCTATTTCTTCTTTCAGCTCTAGATTCATTCATTAAGCAAATATTTCAAACGTTCTCTGTGTGGCTGCAAAAAGCAATTAATCAGAACATCTGGAAACATCTCAAAGTGATGGAGTCATGTGATTTCAGCTTCATGATGAAGAACAAAGAAAATCTAAACCTTCACAAGTTTTTAATGTTCCATCCTGACAGAAGTCTGAAACAATGAAAGGATTATAAAATTATAATTTTAACTAATCAACATATTAATGATATATATTTTTATGGATCTGGCTTCTCAATGGAGAGAATTTGCTGCTTTTTATCTAGGAATTGAAAATCTTGAATCTTTTTTTCACTGATTTTTGATCATTTTTATCGTCTAAAAGAGATTAAATATCCCAAACAGCTTGATGTGATATTTGTTAAAACACACATCTGATGCCCCAGTTACTGTCTGCTCAGCTCTGCTTCACACAGACAGATCCAGAGGAGGAGGAGGAGGAGGAGGAGGAGGAGGAGGAGGAGGAGGAGGAGGAGGAGGAGGAGGAGAAAACATCTGGATCTGTTTGTTTGTTGGAAGCTTTTAAACCGCTGCAGCTCGACCACAGAGGACGAATTAATGAGTGAGATGAGCTTCAGTGATTAATTTAAAGATTAATTTAATTTTAAAGTGCAAATTTAACACTTCCAAAATAGAAATAAAAGCCACTCAAAGTTAAAAAGTGATGGAAAACATTCATTAACCCAGTTTGAAAACACTTTGATTTAACATTATTTATTCTTGATTTGATTTTTTTTAAAGCTCGTCAATACACATAAAACAGGAAACTCTATAAACACCTAATTAAGCTATTTAACACATTTATAGCTCTGCAGATGTTTGATTTTCTTCATTCTCTCATAATCAAATCAGGTGTAGGAAAAAAAAAGTAAAAAAAAAAAAAAAAAAGGGCGTCCATGTTTTTTCAGTGCATGTTTTCAGGGTTTGACTTTTATTTTGAAATCACAGACGTCCAACGTGCAAACTTCCTGCGAATCAAGAGTTATCTATCGGAGCTATCAGTGTTTTTTTTTAGTTGTTTTTTTTAAACTAACTGTGTGATGATCGGGCCTGGAAGTTTTAACGGTGTGGTGATGATGATGATGATGATGATGTGCCATTTATTTTAACACTGCAGGAGCGGCTTCATGTGTTTTTGAGTTGCATGATGTTTCTTTTTTCTTTTATCTTTCAGCTTTTTTTTTTTTGGTCTCTGCAGGTCGCGGCTGAAATTACGAACCCAAAGATTCTTCATGTGTAGGGAAACTTAAAAAAAAAAAAAAAAAAAAAAAAAAAAAAAAAAATTAAAAAATTAAAAAAAGATGTCAGCTGTGATTTACTTCCTGCAGTATGAATGCTGTCAAAATAAAATGTCTTCTATCTGCATTCAACACACTTTGCTCCTGTTATTTATTCTATTGTGTTTCACTCCAATAAAACCAGAGAGGATGAAAACTGTGATTCCTTCCTCCCTTCCTTCAGTTCTTCTTCCTTCTTCCCTTCCATCCTTCCTTCCTTCCTTCAGTTCTTCTTCCTCCTTCCCTTCCATCCTTCCTTCCTTCCTTCAGTTCTTCTTCCTCCTTCCCTTCCATCCTTCCTTCAGTTCTTCTTCCTCCTTCCCTTCCTTCCTTCCTTCCTTCCTTTTGTCTTTCCTTCTTCCTCCCTCCCTCCTTTCCTTCCTTCTTCCTCCCTCCCTCCTTCCTTCCTTCTTCCTCCCTCCCTCCTTCCTTCTTCCTCCCATCCTTCCTTCTGTCTTTCCTTCTTCCTCCCTCCCTCCTTTCCTTCCTTATTCCTCCCTCCCTCCTTCCTTCCTTCTTCCTCCCTCCCTTCCTTCTTCCTTCTGTCTGTCCTTCCTTCCTCCCTCCCTCCTTTCCTTCCTTCTTCCTCCCTCCCTCCTTTCCTTCCTTCTTCCTCCCTCCTACCTTCCTCCTTTCCTTCCTTCCTTCCTCCCTACTTCCTCCCTCCTTTCCTTCCTCCCCCCCCTTCCTTCCTTCACTCGAGGACAACAGGAGGGTTAAAGCAACACCACAGTCAAAAACAACAAGAAGAAACTCTTATTTTTAGTAGTGGGAGGAAAGAAAGAGAGAAGGAAGGAAGGAAGGAAGGGAGGGAGGGAGCGAGGGAGGAAAGAAGGAACAGTCAAAACAGAGGATGTAACTATTTAGGTTTTTCACTTTACTGTCCTCAAACCTTAAGGCCTCGACACCAGCCGCCTTCTTTAGCAGATAGTAATGAAGATCTGCTTGGTGAGCACGTTGATCCTCCCTGCTGAATAAATCACTTTAACTTTAATGAGGCTTTTCCTGTTTACTATGCAGCCGCTGCCTCACTGCACACACACAACATTAAAACTCTCATCTCACAGTGACAAGCTCAGGACTCCGATGTGATGATAGTGAAGTTATTCTACAAAAACAGGAAAACTAATCCAGTAGTTTAGATGAAGTTCAATTAAAAAATACTATTAAAAAACTAAATAAACTGTAATGAGAAACTGGATACAAGGGTCAGAGATAAATAAGGGTTGGCAAGATTCATTTCCGATACCGATATATGCAGGCTTTATACACCAAAACTGTTAATAACATAACAACATAACATATCTCCTACTGTGGATTTAACACATTATGTCTAATTTTATTGTGATGCCCCGCTGGATGGAAACATAACTTCCTCCCTCCTTTCCTTCCTTCTTCCTTTTCTCCCTCCTTTCCTTCCTTCTTCCTTTTCTCCCTCCTTTCCTTCCTTCTTCCTTTTTTCTCCCTCCTTTCCTTCCTTTCTCCCTCCCTCCTTTCCTTCCTTTCTCCCTCCCTCCTTTCCTTCCTTCTTTCCCTCCTTCCTTCCTCCTGTCCTTCCTTCTTCCATTCCTCCTTTCCTTCCTTTTTCCTTCCCTCCCTCCTTCCTTCCTTCCTTCCTCCCTCCTGTCCTTCCTTCTTCCTCCCTTCCTTCCTCCCTCCCTCCTTTCCTTCCTTCTTTCCGTCCTCAACATGGCTTTCCACATGTAAACACTGTCTGTGCAAAATAAGAGAACAACTTCAACTTAAGTTATGGAAAAAAGTGCCAATATGTCACTACCATATTTATTATGTTGCTCTGCAGTTATTGCACATTTAGTATGAGTAGGACTCACTTAGAGATAGTTCCAAACCACAGACATAAGCCCCGTTTCTGGAGGCGGGAAGAAGTCCTCTCGTTCACTCTTCTCAGCTGTTGTGTCTCCAGCAGAGTAGCACCCAGATATGACCCAGACCCTTACCCTCTCTATGGCTCTGGGACCCACCGGACTCTGACGGTGACGTCACAGAGGAGACTCGCCGAAAACATAACAGAGAAAATGTCACCGAGGAGGTAAACCTCGTTCCTGTTTGTGTGTTTGTGTACATGGCGGTGGACTAGGAACTAGTTAGCCACAGTTAGCAACGGTTAGCTACGGTTAGTCACGGTTAGCAACGGTTAGCTACGGTTAGCCACAGTTAGTAACGGTTAGCTACGGTTAGCAACGGTTAGAGACGGTTCGCCACCCACGAGTCTAGCGTGTTGTTGTTGTTTTACGTCATCAAGCGCGTGCCGGTAAACGTTCCATGCTGCGTTCAGGTAGGCTCGGAAATGCTGAAGCCTACAGAACAAACATCGGTTATAAAAATCCGATACGATACTTCCCAATATTATATTTTTAAGTAAATATCCACTGATAATATCAGACATCCCTACTAATAATGACTGTAAATGTTTCCTGATCTCCATGATTCTCCAGATTAAATGTAATATTTAGAACAATAGTATTCCATTAGCTTTATTTAATATAAAAGTTATAATGTAAGATCATGCCAAACTAGTTGATATGGTGTTTTATTGACTATTTACTGTTTTTAAGCAAGTTGAATTATTTGGTACAAAGTTTTTATGGTTACACCACTTAGACATTTTTACCATAATCTTCTAATATATTCTCTCAAAATTGATTAAAAGCAGAAATTTGATGCTGAGTCCACAAAAAAAGGTTATTCATACATTTATTTTCACTTTTTAACCCTTTAAATTTAAACTAAACCACATGGAGACAAAAAAACGTCATTGATGGTTTGGTTGTATCAGACTGGTACGAATACGAAACACACAGCACTCGTACATTTCTTCGCTTTATTATCAATATGGAAACAAACACTGCACATATCCAACTTGGTGTGAATGGAGCAACATCCACAGGCAGAGCGGCATCACACATCATCAGTACAAACACACTGCAGAAACAAACACATCCAACATTAATGCCTCTATCCTTGTGTGAATTCATACATGTGACTATTTACAGAAACAAAGAAGAAGAAAAAAAAGGAAGTTCAAGTTTGACTTTATACAACAAAGTGCATCAGCTGTGAATTTGTAAATAATGTACAATATGAGTTCATAAGATGCATTTACATTTTCTATTAGTGTAACAAAAAAAAACAAAAAAAAGAGGAATAAAATAAAATAAAATAAAATCAGCCATCTTAGGTAGTCTTGTGTTGTCTTATTGATTTGTTTCTGATCAACGTGCCTTCCTGTTGTCCTCGAGTCAAGGAAGGAAGGGAGGATGGAAGGAAGAAAAGGAGGTAGGAGGGAAGGAACTGACTAAGAAGGAAGGAAGGTAGGGAGGAAGGATGGAAGGGAGAAAGAAGGAAGGAAAGGAGGGAGGGGGAAAGGAAAGGAGAGAGGGAGGAAGGTAGGGGGAGGAAAGAAAGAGAAGGAGGGAAGGAGGAAAGAAGGAGGGAGGAAGGAATGATGGAAGAAGGGAGGAAAGGAAAGAAGGAAGGGAGGAAGGTAGGGGGAGGAAAGAAAGAGAGAAGGAGGGAGGAAGGAGTGATGGAAGGGAGGAAGAATTAAGGAAGGGAGGGAGGAAGGTGGAAGGAAATGAGGAAGGAAAGGAAGGAAGGAAGGACAAAGGAAAGAAGGAAGGAAAGAAAGAAAGAGAAGGAGGGAGGGAGGAAGGAAAGGAGGAAAGAAGGAACAGTCAAAACAGATGGGGTCAACTTGACCCAGGAGGACGACACAAAGGTTAAATGGTTTATTTTACAATCTGGGTCATATTTGGATCGTTTTTGTTCATCACTCATCATCATCGGCTTCATCATAGAGACGTTTTCACATCATCATTACGTCATCGGACAGGTTTTCCCAGTTTGGCCGCATACAGTTTATCATCTGAACCAAAGCTATGGAAGATAAAAACTGTGTCATATGATTGGTTAATGATGGCTGTAACTGGTGGAGCGATTGGCTGGGGTGAAAGAGGGGGAGGGGAGGGGGGGTTTGCGTCAGGGTCCCTGAGTGACAGGTGGAGGCTCGTGATGGGTTCAGGTGATCCTCGTCAACTCGTTAAGTCTGCCGTTTCTCACTTTAAAGTCAGGAAGTAGCATTAAGCTAGCGATGCATGATTTAAAGGGGACATATTCTGCTTTATTGTGCTTTTTTTCTGTCATTTATATCCTGATATTAGATGTTAAACATGGATAAAGTTCCAAAATGTAACTTGAATGTATATAAAACTGATCCCTGGAAGATGAAACCCAGGTTTCAGCTGCTTTGAACACTTTATTTGCATTTTCCTTTACTTTTCTGTCACATATGTATAAAAGTGCGTCTTTGTTTTTGAGGTTGTTCCAGTTGTTTACTCTCATTTGGAGTAAAGAAGGAGAAACACAAGTGAAATCCTGCTACTATAGTTTGTTTATGTAGCTTCAAGAGCTTCCTGAAGCCGACCAATCAGAACAGAGTGGGCTCGTTGGAGGCGGGGCTTAAATAGACAGGAGGGTTAACCCTTTGTAGGTCTGCTAGAAGTCACTTTGTGTCATGATATCTGGTAAAAACTATCTATTGAACCCATTTAACTTTTTGGGGCAATCTTTAGCACTTGTATGAGGTATGTAATGCACAGACAGACCATCAGATTGTTCTATGGTTGCTATAGATACAGGTTGTTCTATGGTTGCTATAGATACGGGTTGTTCTATGGTTGCTATAGCTACAGGTTGTTCTATGGTTGCTATAGATACAGGTTGTTCTACGGTTGCTATAGATACAGGTTGTTCTATGGTTGCTATAGATACAGGCTGTTCTATGGTTGCTATAGATACAGGCTGTTCTATGGTTGCTATAGATACAGGTTGTGCTTTAGTGTATAAAGGAAGAATAACATAGATCACTGCTGACATCAGAGATCCTGCTGGAGACATTTATAAAGTTGAGTTTCATGTTTTCATCTTGTACATGAACAGAATGAAACTCTAACATGTTTTTAATAAAAGTTTAGAACCAATGAGGTGTGAATGAGTCTGTAGAGGCTGTAAAACATCACATTTAGGCTCAATGAGGAAAATAATCCATGTTTTTTATGTTGCCATGGCCTCAGAGAGGAAGGAAAAGCAAAGAAATGATTGTTTAAATAGTACTTTCATGGTGTGACCTACAAAGGGTTAAGATAAATACCTGGAAATCATGTGACGATATCATCATGTGCCCCATAATATAAATAAAGAGCTTGAATTGTGCAGAATATGTGTCCTTTAACTTCAGTTTTTCTTTAAACAAGGAGTTTATGTCTGTTATTTCTGCTCCAGTTCGTGCTGTGCCCCAAAAAAACCACACGAGCACAGAACTTGGTCACGTGATACTTTTTTTTTTTTTTTTTTTAAAGACTTTCCGAGTTGAGGAGAACCGACCGAACGCTGCATCAGTGTCGCCTGCACATTATAGCTCCTCCGCTGCCTTCCCATTGGCCACAGGCTGCTCCTCCTCCTCCTGTCTCCTCCGTCTGTTGAAGAAGCCGAGCTGAGAAGAAAAAAAGAGAACAACCGACAGACACTTCATCAGTACAAATATTTAGAGTTTTAACTGGAAGCAGCTGGGAGACTAAAACAGTTGGATGGAGTGAGTGTTAGCAGGGAAGAAAAAACCTCCATAAACCCATTTAGAAATAAAAAAAAAGAGAATTGTCACATTGATCGTTGTCTGTATATCCATGGTTTAATCCTAACATACTGTTCAGGGTTAAATTTGACCCATTTGTACATTTAAGAGCTGTAAAAACATCAAATACTCATTTCCTCTAGGTGGATTTTTCCTAATGTGATCCTGACTATACAATAATAGAGAAAAAACACATAATTTTTAAAAGTTTTTTTGCAGCTGATACAGACGGGACTGTGACATATACACAAGAAATGTGTATATGTCACAGTCCCACCTCTCCTCTCTCTCCTCTCCTCTTCCTCTCTCTCCTCTCCTCTCCTCTCCCCTCCTCTCCTCTCCTCTTCCTCTCTCTCCTCTTCTTCCTCTCTCTCCTCTCCTCTCCTCTAATCTCTTCTCCCCTCCTCTCCCCCCCTCCTCTCCTCTTCCTCTCTCTCCTCTCCTTCTTCTCTCTCCTGTCCTCTTCCTCTCCTCTTCCTCTCTCCTGTCCTCTTCCTGTCCTCTTCCTCTCTCCTGTCCTCTTCGTCTCCTCCCCTCTCTCTCTCTCTCTCTCTCTCTCTCTCTCTCTCTCTCTCTCTCTCTCTCTCTCTCTCTCTCTCTCTCTCTCTCTCTCTCTCTCTCTCTCTCTCTCTCTCTCTCTCTCTCTCTCTCTCTCTCTCCCTCTCTCTCTCTCTCTCTAATGGCTAGCTCCTCTCCAATCCCCAATCAGATCCTGCACAGCTGTGGCTTGTTCTGCAATTACCTTCAGCCCCATATATACTCCACTCTGTCTGTCAGTCGCTGTTTGTGTCTGAAACTCTGTCTGTTGCCTTTAAGACTATTCTCTCTCTCCACCGCCTGTTAACCTGCCAGTCCACGCCTGGTAGCCAGCTCGGCCTTCCTGGATTTCCTCTGCACGTTTAAGCCTCTTGCCAGCCTTACCCTTATCCTCTGCAAGACCGAAGCCACCAAGCCAGTCGTTTGCTCACCTTTCTGCCCCATTTCCCCACCCCACAATAAATGTATGGTTTACAACTAAGGCTGTGTTTGAAACTGCATACTTCCATACTACATACTTCTGTACTACATACTTCTATACTACATACATCTATACTACATACTTCTATACTACATACATCCATACTACATACTTATATACTACATACATCTATACTACATACTACACACTTCTATACTACATACTTCCATCCTACACACTAAAGGACCAGGTAGTAAGCAGACCGTTTACACTGTAGTAAACTACACGATTACCCACAATGCATTTGGTTCCTACCCGAGCTGAAATCATCAGGCTGAAGCTGATTTCATTTTAGCTCTAACTCTGTAAATAAACCACTTTATCCACATTTCTAACCTTTTTAGGAAGAAAGTAAAGTAGCCCTTTAGATCCACAATGTGACGCTAATTTGTCCAAATAACACCTGTTTAAAGTTTTGTTCCTGAGAATTCGGAGCCGCTCAAGTTAGCCGTAGTGAGTAACGCACTTCCTGTCATTTTCACAAAATAAAACACCTGTTAGCTTTTAATATTAAGAAAACCATAACGATAGAATTGGTGCTTTTATTTTGAAAACAGGAAGCGAACATACCCTCGCTGTAGCTAGCTTGAAACCACTACTACCAAATACTTCCTCCAGATGCAGATGTTATTATATATATTATAAAGGAAGGTAGGGAGGAAGGATGGAAGGTAGGGAGGAAGGACAGAAGGAAGGAAGAAAGGAAGGTAGGGAGGAAGGACAGATGAAAGGAAGGAAGGTAGGGTGGGAGGAAGGAAGGAAGGTAGGGAGAAAGGACAGAAGGAAGGAAGGAAGGAATGAAGAAAGGAAAAAAGGAATGTAGGGAGTAAGGACATAAGGGAGGAAGGACAGATGAAAGGAAGGAAGGAAAAAAGGAAGGAAGAAAGGAAGGTAGGGAGGAAGGACAGAAGGAAGGAAGGAAGGAAGGAAGAAAGGAAAAAAGGAATGTAGGGAGTAAGGACATAAGGGAGGAAGGACAGATGAAAGGAAGGAAGGAAAGAAGGAAGAAAGGAAGGTAGGTAGGGAGGAAGGACAGATGGAAGAAAGGGAGGAAGGACAGATGGAAGGAAGGAAGGAAGGGAAAAAGGAAGGTAGGGAGTAAGGACAGATGGAAGGAAGGAAGGAAGGGAAAAAGGAAGGTAGGGAGTAAGGACAGATGGAAGGGTGGGGGGGGTGAAAAATGACCCACATATGGAGAGGGACTGGATTAAAATCACTGACCAGCAGCTAATGTTCAAATCACCTCAGACTGCTGCTATAGTGAATGAATCCAGTCTGAAGTGTGATACTGGGTCCTCTGCAATTTCCAAACCAGTTTTCTTTTATTCAACTAAACAAAAGACATGATGACAACCCTGGACCAAACATAACATCCTCCAGAATAATCAGAAAAAAGAGCTGTCACGGCAATTTAGTTGTTGTTTTTGTTCTTTGCTCTTTGAAAAATATGCATATTTGTTGCAATGCTCATCGTCATTTCAAATATGCTGCAGAAAGAAAACAACGCTTGATGTTTATTGGAAATTACAGAATCATAAAATCCTTCAGTCAGGCCTCAGTGGTGGAAGAAGAGAGTGAGTGTGTGTGTGTGGTCTTGTTTATCTATATTAGTGGGGACCCCAGAAAACCTAAACTTTGTGGACTTCACAAAGCTAACAATTTTAGAGATCTAGAGGGTCAACGTGTGTGTGTGTGTAGTCTTGTTTATCTATATTTGTGGGAACCCAAGAAAACCGAAACTTTGTGAGGACTTCACAAAGCTTAATGATTTTTATGAGATCTAGAGGGTCCCATGATGTACCTGGTGTGTGTGTGTTTGTTTGTGTGTGTGTGTGGTCTTGTTTATCTATATTTGTGGGGACCCCAGAAAACCTAAACCTTGTGAGGACTTCAAAAAGTTAACGATTTTTATGAGATCTAGAGGGTCAACGTGTGTGTGTGTGTGTGTGTGTGTGTGTGTGTGGGGGGGGGGGTCTTGTTTATCTATCTTTGTGGGGAGCCTAGAAAACATAAACTTTGTGGGGACTTCACAAAGCTAACGATATTTGAGATCTAGAGGGTCCCATGATGTACCTGGTGTGTGTGTGTGTGTGTGTGTGTGTGTGTGTGTGTGTGTGTGTGTGTGTAGTCTTGTTTATCTATATTTGTGGGGACCCAAGAAAAACCGAACCTTTGTGAGGACTTCACAAAGCTTAATGATTTTTACGAGATCTAGAGGGTCCCATGATGTACCTGGGGTGTGTGTGTGTGTGTTTGTGTGTGTAGACTTGTTTATCTACATTTGTGGGGACCCAAGAAAACCAAAACTTTTGGAGGACTTCACAAATTTAACAATTTTTATGAGATCTAGAGGGTCAACTGATGTACTAGGTGTAAGGTGAGGTGTGTGTGTATAGTCTTGTTTATCTATCATTGTGGGGACCCAAGAAAACTGAAACTTTGTGGGGACCTCATAAAGTTAATGGGGTTTATTTTAGATCTAAAAGGTCAACTGATGTCCCTGGTGTGTCTCTCTCTCTCCCTGTGTGTGTGTGTGTGTGTGTGTGTGTGTGTGTGTGTGTGTGTGTGTGTGTGTGTGTGTGTGTACCTTCCACAGGGCCAGAACCAGTAAGGCCAGCAGCAGCAGGCCTCCCAGTGAGCTTCCCAGTATAATCCAGACGGGGATGGTGTAATCCTCATCTTTCCTCAGCTCCAGGATTATCTGCAGATCGAACACATTCATATCATCCGCTGACCAAATGAAATCTATTCAGTTCTGACTGTGTGAGAGTTTCAATGATCTGATGAAGAGGAAATAAAATCTGCACGTAAACCGAACTGACTTATTCTAATTTTACTGTAAATCAATGGTTCTCAAAGTGGAGTTCATTTATAAGTAATATAAACTTTCAAACATTTTATCGGATAGGGGTCCATGGTCTAATTTAGTCTGCATTTGTAAGTATAATATGACTGACTGTATGTTTGTGTTGGAGTTTCTGAAGCTTAGACATTATAGTTTATTTAGAGAGACATCATCATCATCATCATCATCATCATCATCATCATCATCATCATCATCAGACAAAATAACAGGAAGCTAGAAGAAAAGGAAAGTTTCAAAGTTCTCTACATTTAGTTGAACTTAAATAAAAAACTAGATATGTACATTACAGAGATAGTATATAAATGTTTTTATAAAGATGATGTTTAAGTGTTCATGTAAAAGAAATTACATGTATACATATTTTAGTGCTGCAACAATTATCAGATTGTCAATTATTAAATTATTACCATTTATTCTGATATACGGTTATAGTTTTGAGTCATTTATAAAGAAAAGAATGCCTATATTCTCTGATTTCAGCCTCTAAAATGTGAATATTTTCTGGTTTCTTTAGTCCTCTACAACAGTAAACTGAATATTTTTGGGTTGTGGACAAAAAAAGGATGTCTGTTTGGACTTTATGTATCAGTAATTTACATTTTTCACCATTTCCTGACATTTTATGGACGAAACTCACTGATTTAATCATGAAAATAATAAATAGATTGGTCAATAATGAATAGTTGTATGCACTCTATTTAAAATAAATACCGGATGATGTGATTAAGCATATAAAAAGCAAAATAAAAGCAAAAAACTACATAAAAAGTTCTAAAATCTATAAATGAAATTAACACAATCAGCAAAAACTTCCCATTATAAAGTTTTTGAAGGCAGAACTTATTGCTTTGGTGATGCATTATTATGGTATTATAGTGTTTCTATTATTTTGTCCACCCCTTGCACATGCATTATGGATGTATAATAGAAATCCTGATGTCTTCTTCACCTACAGTAATGATGGAAACCTGACTGTAATAATGATTTCTGACAGCAGATGGCAGCAAAGTTCTTCTTCTCATACAGTTTTATATGTCAGAGTTAAAACACTGTGTTCATTCACTTTGGACAAATGACTAAGCATTAATAAGTAATATATTATATAATAAGTTAACACCATGTAGACACGCAATAGGGGTCAAGATATTAAAATAAAGAACATATGACTTCCTGTTTGAAGTGACGCTCCAAGCTGTGATTTTTAGAAAATGAATTCACTTACTTGAAGTCACAGCTTTATTTCAGACATACAGTACTGTGCAAATGTTTGATTCATTAAATTAAAGTGAGGCTGCTTTCATAAATGATAGAATAAATAGTTTGGATTTATCAATTAACTTCAAATAGAGTCGAGTAAACAGCAGCTTTGTCTTTTTTAAAACAGCAGCAGTCAGTTGTTTGTTCTTCTTCTTCTTCTGTTTTTCTTCTTCTGCTTCTGCTTCTTCTTCTTCTTCTTCTGCTTCTTCTTCTTCTTCTGCTTCTTCTTCTTCTTCTTCTGCTTCTTCTTCTGCTTCTTCTTCTTCTTCTGCTTCTTCTTCTTCTTCTTCTGCTTCTTCTTCTGCTTCTTCTTCTTCTGCTTCTTCTGCTGCTGCTTCTTCTTCTGCTGCTGCTTCTTCTTCTGCTTTTGCTTCTTCTTCTGCTTATTCTTCTTCTGCTTCTTCTTCTGCTTCTTCTTCTTCTTCTGCTTCTTCTTCTTCTGCTTCTTCTTCTTCTGCTTCTTCTGCTGCTGCTTCTTCTTCTTCTTCTGCTTCTTCTTCTTCTTCTTCTTCTTCTTCTTCTTCTGCTTTTGCTTCTTCTTCTGCTTCTTCTTCTTCTGCTTCTTCTTCTGCTTCTTCTTCTTCTTCTGCTTCTTCTTCTTCTTCTTCTGCTTCTTCTTCTGCTTCTTCTTCTTCTTCTGCTTCTTCTTCTTCTTCTTCTGCTTCTTCTTCTGCTTCTTCTTCTTCTGCTTCTTCTGCTGCTGCTTCTTCTTCTGCTTCTTCTTCTTCTTCTGCTTCTTCTGCTGCTTCTTCTTCTGCTGCTTCTTCTTCTTCTTCTGCTGCTTCTTCTTCTGCTGCTTCTTCTGCTGCTGCTTCTTCTTCTGCTTCTTCTTCTTCTTCTTCTGCTGCTTCTTCTTCTTCTGCTTCTTCTTCTTCTTCTGCTGCTTCTTCTTCTGCTTCTTCTTCTGCTGCTGCTTCTTCTTCTGCTTCTTCTTCTTCTTCTTCTGCTGCTTCTTCTTCTTCTGCTTCTTCTTCTTCTTCTGCTTCTGCTGCTTCTTCTTCTGCTTCTTCTTCTGCTTCTTCTTCTTCTGCTTCTTCTTCTTCTTCTGCTGCTTCTGCTGCTGCTTCTTCTTATTCTGCTTTTGCTTCTTATTCTGCTTTTGCTTCTTCTTCTGCTTCTTCTTCTTCTGCTTCTTCTTCTTCTTCTTCTTCTGCTGCTTCTTCTTCTTCTTCTGCGGCTTCTTCTGCTTCTTCTTCTGCTGCTTCTTCTTCTTCTGCTTCTTCTTCTACATCAGGACTCTGTGGGTGTCAAACCATCTGCTGCATCCTTTTTTCTATTTCTTGCAGAGGATAGTTAGATAGTTATGACTCTAGCTGCATATTTGGGCTCATTATCATGCTGCAGAATACATTTCGGACCAATCAGACGGCTCTCTAATGGTTCTGCATTATGAATAAGAATCTAAAACCTTTGCACAGTACTGTATGTTAAATAAGTTTGTGTCTTCATTAGTCCGGTGAGACTGGAGAGAAGAATTGTACCTGTCTGACGGGTTTGTCCTCCTGCAGGAACATGGGACTGGATGCTTCCAGCTGGATGGTGGCGGCCGTCAGCAACTCCAGAGACTTGAAGTTTATCTGAAACAGGAAGCGGCTAGCGTTGAGTTAAACCCAAAGTAATAATCATTTCAAATAATCACAGGCTCTTGTTTCAACTCAGGCGGTCCATTAACCCTTACATACTGTTCGGGGTCTACATTTGTGAGATAAAAAACACCTTAAAAACTTTTCTTTTAGCCAGAAATGTGATGACTTATCCTCATGTGACCCAGAATATACAAAAAAAGGGAAATATTTCAACTTCTAAAAATGGTTTTGTGCAGCTGATACACATTTTTATTGAGTGTTTGACTCAAGAAATTCAGAAATCACCATTAAAAAGAATACTGTTTATGCATCATTCATTGAAAGCGTCATGTTCTCCAAAAATGGACCATAATATAGTGTGATTGCACATATTTTTTCAACAAAAAGCGTAAAAACCAAAGACCTATACTACTAATTTATCATCTATTAATGACTGATGAGGCGTTCATTGATGATTTTGATGGCTCTGAAATGATGAATAGACAGTAACTATGAGAGGATATTGTGAAATGCCAGAATATGAACAGTATGTGTGGGTTAAACATCCACTTTGGTTGTAATCTGCGTTCGATATTTACAAAAATCCTAAAAGTCAGACACTGAAAACTACAAAGCGAAACCTTCTGCGGACTCTTTAAAGACACATTTGGTTTTTAAATGACTCACAGCGAGCAGAGCGGGGAGCTGAAGGCTTCCTCTGAGCGTCACCTTCACCTCTCTGGAGGCCGGCACATTCAGTCTGCACTGCACCGGCATGCTCACACTGTTACTGCGGTTCTGCACACACACACACACACACACACACACACACACACACACACACACACACACACACACAGAGAGAGAGAGAGAGAGAATTAAACACACACTTATCTTCAACAGTTTCTGATTCCTGGACTTTTCTTGAGCTCATTGAACTTGACTCTAACTCCGTATGGGAAACATCGTGACTTACCAGCTGCGACAGGTGAGACAGGTCTTCAGCTGTAACCTGATTGGTTGTTCTGAGTTGAGGCAGGATGCAGTGAGACCCAGCTACCTGCTGAAAAGGAAGAGGAGAAGCATCAGCACCCAACACAGTTATGTTTTAAGATAAGATACATTTATTGTCCTGCAGGAAATTTGTCTTTGGCTAAAAGTGCAGAATATAGCTGCACATAAACAACATACAGGACCACACATGCAAACAGTGAACACAATAAGATAAGAGTGTTGACATGATTTCACAGTATTTAATTCCATATTGCACGTTACCTAGGTAACCATGGACATGTTAAGGCACAAGTTAAAAAATAATAAAATGACATAAAATAAATAAGCTACACTGTAAGGACGAAAAGAGGAAGGAATTTAGGAGAGGAGGAAGGGAGGAAGGAAAGGAGGAAGGGAAGGAATAAGGAGGGAGGGAGGAAAGGAGGGAGGAAGGAAGGAAAGGAATAAGGAGTCAAGTCGAGTTTATTTATAAAGCACATTTAAAAACAACCTCAGTTGAACCAAAGTCCTGCACAGTTATTAAAAATACAATATAATTACACACAATAATAAGGAGGAAGGGAGGAGGAAGGGAGGAAGGAAGAAAGGAAAGGAGTAAGGGAGGAGGAAGGGAGGAAGGAAGAAAGGAAAGGAGTAAGGAGGGAGTGAGGAAAGGAGGGAGGAAGGAAAGAAAGAAAGAAAGGAATAAGGAGGGAGGGAGGAAGGAAGGAAGGAAGGAAGGAAGTGAGGAAGGACGAAAAGAGGAAGGAATCTGGGAGAGGAGGAAGGAAAGGAGGAAGGAGGAGGGAGGGAGGAAGGAAGGAAAGGAGGAAGGAGGAAGGAAGTGAGGAAGGACGAAAAGAGGAAGGAATCTGGGAGAGGAGGAAGGAAAGGAGTAAGGAGGGAGGGAGGGAGGGAGGGAGGAAAGAAGGAAAGGAGGGAAGAAAGGAGGAAGGGTAGGAAGGAAGGAAAGAAAGAAAGAAACTAAGTAAGGAGGAAGGGAGGAAGGAAGGAAAAGAGGAAGGAAAGGAGGGAGGTAGGAAGGAAAAGAGTAAGGAAGGAAGGAAGGAAGGAAGGAAGCAAGGAGGGAGCAAAGAAAGAGGGGAGGAGGGGAAGAAGGGATGGGGTCAGTTTGACCCGGGAGGAGGGGAAGAAGGGATGGGGTCAGTTTGACCCGGGAGGACGACAGGAGGGTTAAAAGTTTAAAACCATCTAATCTCACCTGCTCGATGCTCCACTCTGTAATGTTGACCAGCTGGTTCCCCTTCCTGCTCACGGCCCAGATATCAGCTCTGAACAGGACGTCCTGCACGGGGAACACGCCCAGGTTCTGGATCTGCACCAACCAAGAGAGATTAAAAACATCATCAGTCTCATAATGACCCGATCGTTAAGACTCATTTGTTTTCCGTAAAGTTGGAAAACATCCAGAAGTTAAAAACATCCATGCAGTTATTCTTCTTTCCTCCTTTCCTTCCTTCCTCCCTTCCTTCCTTCCTTCCTTCCTCCTTTGCTCCCTCCTTTCCTTCCTTCTGCCTTCCTCCATTCCATCCCCCTTTCTTTCCTTCCTTCCTCCTTTGCTCCCTCCTTCCCTTCCTTCTGCCTTCCTCCATTCCCTCCTCCTTTCCTTCCTTCTTCCTTACTTCCTTCCCCCTTTCTTTCCTTCTTTCCTTCTCCATCCTTTCCTTCCTTCCTTCCTTCCTTCTTTCCTCCTTTCCTTCCTTCCTCCTTTGCTCCCTCCTTTCCTTCCTTCCTTCCTCCATTCCTTCCCCCTTTCTTTCCTTCCTTCCCCCTTTCTTTCCTTACTTCCTTCTCCCTCCTTTCCTTCCTTCCTTCCTTCTTCCTCATTTGTTTCCTTCCTTCCTTCCTTCTGCCTTCCTTCCTTCCTTCCTTCCTCCCTCCTTTCCTTCCTTCTGCCTTCCTTCCTTCCTCCCTCCTTTCCTTCCTTCCTTCATTCCTCCATTCCCTCCTCCTTTCCTTCCTTCTTCCTCCCTCCCTTTTCTTTCCTTCCTTCCTTCTTCCTCCCTCCTTTCTTTCCCTCCTTCCTTCCTTCCTTCCTCCTTTGCTTCCTCCTTTCCCTCCTTCTTCCTTCCTCCCTCATTTCTTTCCCTCCTTCCTTCCTCCCTCTCTCCTTTCCTTCCTTCTTCCTCCCTTCCTTCCTTGACTCTAGGACAACAGGAGGGTTAATGTCTCTTTTTCATTTTTTATTATTTTTTTATCCTCATCTTGAAAAAACATGCAAAAAAAGACTAAAAACTGAAAGAGGAATGAAAGCGGAATCCATAAATCCTAACGATAAAGCATTCATAGCACAGGACAGGAGTAGGGAGGATAGTTATTTTGGTGAAATTGAAACACTGTGGGAGAAATCACAGGAAGAATCGCAGGAAGCTAAAAAAAAAAAAAGATGACTAGAGGAAATGTTTTATAAGAATTGGAGAAGGAAAATACTTTGAAAGGTATTAACGAAAGATTTATAATGACAGTTTTTGAGTTCTCGCTCTAGTTCAACCTGATGTTTGATGTCAACTAGTTCTCAGTAGAAACAAGCAGTGAGAACAGAGCTTTGGTTTCATCACACTGTAAAAAATCTAATTAGTTGTTTCAACTTAAAAGTATGAGTGAAAAGGCTGCCTTAAAATTTTGATTTACATACTTTAATACAACATGCTGCAAGGACGGAAAGGAGTAAGGAAGGAGGGAAGGAAGGAAGCAAGGAAGGAAGGAAGGAAGGAAGGAAGGAAGGAAGGAAGCAAGCTAGGAAGGAAGGAAGGAAGGAAGCAAGCTAGGAAGGAAGGAGGGAAGGAAGGAAAGGAGTAAGGAGAGAGGGAGCAAGGAAGGAGGGAAGGAAGCAAGCAAGGAAGGGAAGGGAAGGAGGGGAGGAAGGAAAGGGAGGAAAGGAGTAAGGAGGGAGGGAGCAATGAGGGAGGGAAGGAGGGAAGGAAGCAAGCAAGGAAGGGAAGGAGGGGAGGAAGGAAAGGAGTAAGGAGCTAACCCTTAGTGAGGACTTCACAAAGTTAACGATTTTTATGAGATCTAGAGGGTCCCATAATGTACTGTGTGTGTGTGTGTGTGTGTGTGTGTGTGTGTGTGTGTGTGTGTGTGTAGTCTTGTTTATCTATATTTGTGGGGACCTGAGAAAACCAAAACCTTGTGAGGACTTCACAAAGTTAATGATTTTTATGAGATCTAGAGGGTCAACTGATGTGCTTGGTGTGTGTGTGTGTGTGTGTGTGTGTGTGTGTGTGTGTGTGTGTGGTCTTGTTTATCTATATTTGTGGGGACCCGAGAAAACCAAAACCTTGTGAGGACAACAATTTCAGTAATCGTCAGTCAAACGGACATAAAATAACAGGCAAAATCCCATTTTACAGTGCATCGTTTAAGTTGACAGCTGCTTATCTCCAGAAATAACTGATCAACATTATCATTGATTAGGAGTCATGTTTCTGTCCACCTGCTGAATATAAAGTCTAACATTCACTCTCTTATAGCTCTGTTTTTACTCTCTACCAACTCCTGAGGGAAAATATCTGTCTGTTTAAGCTGCTAAATGCTCCACTATGTTTGGTGCTGAGCAGGTAGTGTACAGTGCTTTTATTCTGAAAACGACGCTATGAGAGCACTGAGAGTGTAAAGTTGCAGCCAGACAGTTAAACAATGAGTTGAAACTCAACTATAAAGATCCGTAAAGCTGCAGATTCACAGACAGCTCAGACTTCATCTTAAATATATTGATTATAAACACTGAATATGTGACTTTAATGTAGAGGAATTGTGAGGCTTGAGGAGGAAGGGAAGGGAAGAAAGGAAAGAAAGAAGGAAAGGAAAGAGGGAAGGAAAGGGAAGGAAAGGAAAGGAAAGGTAAGGAAAGGGAGGAAGGAAGGAAGGAAGGAAGGCATAGACAAAGATCAGAGGACTATGAATATGGGAGGAAAGAAGGAAAGGAAAGAAGGGAGGAAGGAAGGAAGACATAGAGAAAGATCAGAGGACTATGAATATGGGAGGAAAGAAGGAAAGGGAGGGAAGGGAGGAAAGGAAGGAAGGAAGGAAGGAAGGAAGGAAGGCATTGAGAAAGATCAGAGGACTATGAATATGGGAGGAAAGAAGGAAAGGGAGGGAAGGGAGGAAAGGAAAGAAGGGAGGGAAGGAAAGAAGGGAGGAAGGAAGGAAGACATAGAGAAAGATCAGAGGACTATGAATATGGGGAGGGAAGGGAGGAAAGGAAAGAAGGGAGGAAGGAAGGAAGGAAGACATAGAGAAAGATCAGAGGACTATGAATATGGGAGGAAAGAAGGAAAGGGAGGGAAGGGAGGAAAGGAAAGAAGGGAGGAAGGAAGGAAGGAAGACATAGAGAAAGATCAGAGGACTATGAATATGGAGGAAAGAAGGAAAGGGGAGGGAAGGGAGGAAAGGAAAGAAAGAAGGAGGGAAGGAAAGAAGGGAGGAAGGAAGGAAGACACAGAGAAATATCAGAGGACTATGAATATGGGAGGAAAGAAGGAAAGGGAGGAAGGGAGGAAAGGAAGGAAGGAAGGAAGGAAGGCATAGAGAAAGATCAGAGGACTATGAATATGGGAGGAAAGAAGGAAAGGGAGGGAAGGGAGGAAAGGAAGGAAGGAAGGAGGGGAGGACTATGAATATCCTTTCTTCTCAATCAGGAGAGTCTCTTAGAGATTCTTTGCTATAGTCTGAATATATTTTGACTCCTAATGGGAATAAAACAGGTGCTACTAATCACATGAACATCGAGCCTGAGAGTCTGAGAGTCTGACGGTGAGCCAGCGAGCGTAACACAAGGAGGGAGGAAGGAAGGAAGGAAGGCAGGAAGGAAGGAAGGAAGGGAGGAAGGAAGGAAGGAAGGAAGGAAGGGAGGAAAGAAGGAAGGAAGGAAGGAAGGAAGGAAGGAAGGGAGGAAAGAAGGAAGGATGGAAGGAAAGAAGGAAGGGAGGGAAGGAAGGGAGGAAGGAAGGAGGAAAGGAAAGGAAAAAAGGAAGGAAGGAAGGAAAGGGAGGAAAGAGAAGGAAGGAAGGTAGGAAGGAAGGAAGGAAGGGAAGGGATGGTAGGAAAGAAGGAAGGGAGGGAAGGAAAGAAGGAAGGAAGGAAGGAAGGAAGGAAGGAAGGAAGGAAGGAAGGGAGGAAGGGAAAGAAGGTAAGAAGGAAGGGAGGAAAGGAAAAAAGGGAAGGAAGGAAGGAAGGAAGGAAGGAAAGAAAGGAGGGTAGGAAGGGAAGGAGGGAGGTAAGAAGGTAGGAAGGAAAGGAGGAAGGAAAAGAAGGAAGGGAGGGAAAGGAAGGGAGGAAGGAACGAAGGAAGGGAGGGAAGGAAAGAAGGCAGGAAGGCAGGAAGGAAGGAAGGAACGAAGGAAGGAAGGAAGGAAGGGAGGAAGGAAGGAGGAAAGGAATAAAACAGGTGCTACTAATCACATTACCATGGAGCCTGAGAGTCTGACGGTGAGCCATGCGAGCGTAACACAAGGAGGGAGGAAGGAAGGAAGGAAGGAAGGAAAGGAGGAAAGGAAGGGAGGAAAGGACTACTAATCACATGAACATCGAGCCTGAGAGTCTGAGAGTGTGAGAGTCTGACGGTGAGCCAGCGAGCGTAACACAAGGATCCTGAAAGTGAAATGTTGAGGAGGGGGTGATTCAGCTTCTGTAACTCACATAATAAGTCAGGTTGAAGGTGGGAGAGCTGCTGTCTGCTTGTTCCCAGGAAGAAGAGAACGAAGAGGAGTCTGCTCGGATTTCAAAGCGAGGAGGGTTGGGGTCTCTGACGGATAGAAGAAGAAAAGAAGAAAAGAAGAGAAGAAGAGAAGAAGAAGAGTTTAACATGTGGAATAAAATGAATACGTTTCAATCAATGTACACAGACAGGTTTTACCTTCCTGTCGTCCTCCCGGGTCAAAATTGACCCCTTCTGTTTTGACTGTTCCTTCTTTCCTCCCTTCCCTCCTTCTCCTCTTTCCTTCCTTCCTTCCTTCCTTCCTTCCTTCTGTCCTCCCTCCCTCCTTGTGTCTTTCTTTCCTTCCTTCCTTCCATCCTTCCATCCTTCCTCCCTCCCTCCTTGTGTCTTTCTTTCCTTCCTTCCTCCTTCCCTCCTTGTCTCTTTCTTTCCTCCCCCTACCCTTCATCCCCTTCCTTCTTTCCCTCCTTCCTCTTTTACTTTCTCTTTCCTTCCTTCCATCTTTCCTCTGTCCTTCCTTCCCCTTCCTTCCTCCATCCCCCTTTCTTCCTTCGTCCCTTCCTTCCTTCCATCTTTCCTCCATTCCCCCCCTTTCCTTCCTCCCTCTTAACGTCCTTCCTTCCTCCTCCCTTCCTTCTTTCCTTCCTTCCTCCCTCCCATCCTTCCTCCTTACCTCCTTGTCTCTTTCTTTCCTCCCTCCTACCTTCATCCCTTCCTTCTTTCCTCCTTCTTCCATCCTTCCTCTTTCCCTCCTTGTCTCTTTCTTTCCTTCCCCCTACCTTCATCCCTTCCTTCTTTCCTTCCTACCTCTTTTACTTTCTCCTTCCTTCAATCCATCTTTCCTCTGTCCTTCCTTCCCTTCCTTCCTCCATCCCTCTTACTTCCTTTCTTCTTTCCTCCCTTCCTTCCTTCCCTTCCTTCCTCTATCCCCCTTTCTTCCTTTCTTCCTTCCTCCCTTCCTTCCTTCCCTTCCTTCCTCCATCCCCCTTACTTCCTTTCTTCTTTCCTCCCTTCCTTCCTTCCCTTCCTTCCTCCATTCCCCCCTTTCCTTCCTCCCATCTTTCCTTCCTTCCTCCCTCCCTTAATCTTTTCTTCCTTCTTCCTCCCTTCCTCCCTTCCTTCCTCCCTTCCTTTCCTTGACTCGAGGACGACAGGAGGGTTAATCATCATGATGTTAGTCCTAATTTGATTGACAGCTCTTTGATTTACAAACTAACACCAGACATTAAGATGTTCATGTTTTTTTGATTCTGCAAAAGGATTTAAATCTATAAAATGCACCAAAACATGGAGATATTATAATATGCTTTAACCGATGCATCTAATTGTTCAGACACACTTTTATTTTGACACCGCTGATAAATAATTACTGTATTCAGCAAACATCAATAAGGTTTCAGCAGAGTTTAGATATAGAATAAAATAGAATATTGTCTTTATTGTCATTGTACATCTTTTACTTTCTCCTTCCTTCCATCTTTCCTCTGTCCTTCCTTCCTTTCCTCCCTTCCCTTCCTTCCTACCTTTCTTCTTTCCTCCCTTCCTTCCTTCCTTCCTTCCTCCCTCCTTTCCTCTTTTCCTTCATCCTCCCTCCCTCCCTCCCTCTTTTCCTTCCTCCTTTCCTTCCTTCCTTTCATCTTTCTCCATCCATCCTTCCTCCCTCCCTCCTCCCTGTTTTCCTCCCTCCCTCCTACCTTCCTTTCCTTGACTCGAGGACAACAGGAGGGTTTAATCATTTAAAAACACAGAATCAGATCATGATATTAGTCCTAATTTGATGACAGCTCTTTGATTTACAAACTAAAACCAGGAATTAAGATATTTTGAACTGTGAGCAATTGAGAGTCTAAATATCATCACATGCTTTAACCGATACATCTAATTGTTCAGACACACTTTTATTTTGACACCGCTGATAAATAATTACTGTATTCAGCAAACATCAATAAGGTTTCAGAAGAGTTTAGATATAGAATAAAATAGAATAATGTCTTTATTGTCATTGTACAAATTGAAACGCAATCCTTTTAAAAGTGCAGAAAACAATAATTAATGAATAATTTGTATTTGTACAACACATGGGATTTATGTACATTATAAATTTCTGTGATGTCATCTCATGCGGTGACATCACTCGCGGCTCACCTGGTGAAGACGAGGTCAGTCTGGTACTTCAGAGGGAGGGTGATGTCATTCTCGTTGTCGTCTGGGAAATAATCATCACCCTCACTGATGAACATACACACACATGCACCCACACACACACCACACACACACACACACACACACACAACACACACTCATTTATTATTATTATGTATTTAAGCCTCTTGTTGTCCTCGAGTCAAGGAAGGAAGGAAGGGAGGAAGAAGGAAGGAGGAAGGAGGGAGGAGGGAGGGAGGGAGGGAGGGAAGGAAGGAAGGAGGGAGGGAGGGGGGAGGGAGGGAGGGAGGGTGGAAAAGAGGAAGGAAGGAAGGAAGGAAGGAGGATGGAAAAGAGGAAGGGAGGAAGGAAGGAAGGAGGATGGAAAAGAGGAAGTGAGGAAGGGAGGATGGAAAAGAGGAAGGGAGGAAGGAAGGATGGAAAAGAGGAAGGGAGGAAGGAAGGAAGGAAGGAGGATGGAAAAGAGGAAGGGAGGAAGGAAGGAAGGAAGGAGGATGGAAAAGAGGAAGGGAGGAAGGAAGGAAGGAAGGAAGGAAGGAGGATGGAAAAGAGGAAGGGAGGAAGGAAAGAAGGACAGAGAAAGAAGGAAAAGACACACACACACAATGTGCATGTATTTAAGTCCTGCTAAGTCACCGTGTAGCACCATCACATTAAAGAAGAACAAATGTCAGTGTGGCATCTGCGGTCTCACCTGCTCGCTGCGATGACGATCCGCATGTGATCCAGAAAGACGGATCGGCTGAGCTCAAACTCCACACGGAAAAATACCTGGACAGGAAGAGACAGGAAGCTTCACATCCAGTAACAGAACATATCAATATTATTTATCCTCTTCTTTGGAGCAAAACTTAAGTGACACACCCAAATTAAAATGTCTTTAGCTCCTAAATCACAGTGACTAGATATAAAAAGGAGGACTTGCCTCAAAGGAGACCTCCCAAAGTTTCTTGTGAAAGTGTCAGAAACACTCGAGGTGAGACAGAAACAGAGCAGAAGGTCTTTGAAGTAAAAAAAAATGTCAGCAGAAGTTGAAATACTTTGTGCACCTAATGTAAGCTCTGTAACCACTGACTAGGGCTGGGCAATTAATCGTAAAATAATCTAAACCAACATTTAGAAACTCTAATCTTGCTCATGTCAGTTAATCGTGGTGTTCACTGTTGCCATGACAACAAAGGTTGCATATCTTTAAGGGATTATAAAACTTGTCTCCAGTGATGATTTGAACCCAAACCATGATCTTTACATAGTTCTGATAAAGTAGACTAGATATTAACCACAGCGTCATGAGTCAAGGGAGGAAGGGAGGAAGAAGGAAGGAATTGAGGAAAGGAAAGGAAAGGAAGGAAGGAAGGCAGGGAGGAGGGAGGGAAGGAGGGAGGGAGGAAGGGAAGGAAGGAAGGGAGGATGGAAAGGAAGGGAGGAGGGAGGGAGGAAGAGGGAAGGGAAGGGAAGGAAAGGAAGGAGGGAGGAATGAAGGAAGGAGGGAGGGAGGGAGGGAGGGAAGGAAGGGAGGAAGGAAGGAAGGGAGGGAAGGAAAGAAGGAAGGGAGGGAAGGAAGGAAAGAAGGAAGGAAGGACACTGTTATGTCCTATAAGCTGGTTCAGTACATCAAATGGTAACATTTAATTAACACATTACTACTTAAAAATGATGTTTTCAGTCTAAATAAGAGCCCGAGTGATTGTCTGTGAGGCTTTAACCTTTGTGTCGTCCTTCCGGGTCAAATTGACCCCGTCTGTTTTGACTGTTCCTTCTTTCCTCCCTTCCTTCCTTCTCTATTTCTTTCCTTCCTCTCTTTCCTCCCTTCCTTCTTTCCTTCCACCATCCACCTTCCTTCCTTCGTTCCTACCTTCCTCCCTCCCTACCTTCCTCTTTTCCTTTCTCTCTCCCTCCCTCCTTCCTTCTTTCCTCCCTCCCTCCTACCTTCCTTCCTTCTTTCCTTTCCTCCCTCCCTCCTTCCCTTCCTTCTTTCTCCCTTTCCTTCTTTCTTCTTCCCTTCCTTTCTTCCTCCTTCTTCCCTTCCTTCCTTCCTTCCTCCCTCTCTCCCTCCTTCTTCCCTTCCTTCCTTCCTCCCTCCTTTCCTTCCTTCCTTGACTCAAGGACAACAGGAGGGTTAAACTAAATACCAGAAGATGATAACATATAGTAGTGTTTTATTATGAAAGGGTTTGGGTGGATTTACAACAACGTTTGAAGACTCCATGATTTTATTTTAACACAAAGTCTTCCTGATTACAGCAAAACCACAAGAAGGAGAGAGAAGTACTTTAAATACTAAGTCAAGCCTCTAATCCTCCAACACCATTACATCTCATCACTTTACGATATTATAACTGTGATACTTCGCCTGTCGCACGCATCCCAACATTTTGTTTTTTGTGGTTTCTTGTGAGCCGACTGAAGCTGCTCCTCATGTGTTCCCCTCCGGCTACGTCTCACCTGATCCGGCAACCAAAGGCCTTGTTAAGAGGAAACTCGCAATAATCTGCACCACAGTCTGGACCAATAAAATGGACTTTATTTCAGACGGGCATCTGTGAAGTGGGCCCTCGGGGGGGGGCTTACAGAGCGGGGGCGGGGGCCGTGATCGCGTTTACAGGGACGTTCATTAAGCTAATGAAGGATTTAAGTCAATGGCTGTCCGTCGAAGCATATTCCCCCCGTGTTTAATCACTATCATTAGTCTGACTGTATAACAGCCGTCTGATGGTCTAATAACACCAGTTTTATTATCTGGTACACAATAATAGACACTCACATTTCACCCCAAATATTTAGGCTGATTCAAAGTTACCATTTGAACCCAAACCATGATCTTTACATAGTTCTGATAAAGTAAACTAGACATTAACCACAGCATCATGAGTCAAGGGAGGAAGGGAGGAAGGAATCGAGGAAAGGACAGGAAAGGAAGGAAGGAAGGGAGGATGGAAAGGAAGAGGGAAGGGAAGGAAAGGAAGGAGGGAGGAATGAACGAAGGAGGGAGGGAGGAAGGGAGGGAAGAAAGGAAAGGAAAGAAGGAAGGAAGGAAGGGAGGGAAGGGAGGGAAGGAAGGAAGGAAGGAAGGGAGGAAGGGAGGATGGAAAGGAAGAGGGAAGGGAAGGAAGAGGGAGGAATGAAGGAAGAAGGGAGGGAGGGAAGAAAAGGAAGGAAGGAAGGAAGGAAGGAAGGAAGGGAGGATGGAAAGGAAGAGGGAAGGGAAGGAAGAGGGAGGAATGAAGGAAGAAGGGAGGGAGGGAAGAAAAGGAAGGAAGGAAGGAAGGAAGGGAGGGAGGGAGGGAGGAAGGGAGGAATGAAGGAAAGGAAACAAGGAAGGGAGGGAGGGAGGAAGGGAGGAATGAAGGAAAGGAAAGAAGGAAGGAAGGGAGGGAAGGAAAGAAGGAAGGGAGGGAAGGAAGGAAGGAAGGAAGGAAGGACACTGTTATGTTTTAATCTTGACCTACTGAAGGGACTGCAGATGTAGTTGTGTCATTAAATTATGCCACTTACAATGACATCATACTCTGGTGTTGGTGTATTATTCATTATTAATAAACCTTTAGGAAGGAAGGACGGAAAGAAGGAAGGGAGGGAAAGGAGAGAAAGAGAGAGGGACGGAGAAAGGAAAAGTGGTAGGAAGGAAAGAAGGACAGAGGAAAGAAGGGAGGAAGGGACGCTGGAAGGAAGGAAGGAAGGAAGAAAAGGAGGGAAAGAGAGAGGGAGGGAAAAAGGAAAAGAGGTAGGAAGGAAGGAAGGAAGGAAGGACGGAAGGAAGGAAGGAAGAAAAGGAGGGAAAGAAGGAGGGAAAGAGAGAGGGAGGGAAAAAGGAAAAGAGGTAGGAAGGAAGGAAGGAGGGAAAGAAGGAGGGAAGGAAGGGAGGAAGGAAGGAAGGGAGGAAGGGATGCTGGAAGGAAGGAAGGAAAGAAAGAGAGAAGGAGGGAGGGAAAGGAAGGAAGGAAGGGAGGAAGGAAGGAAGGAAGGAAGGACGCTGGAAGGAAGGAGGGAAGGAAAGAAGGACAGAGGAAAGAAGGGAGGAAGGGACGCTGGAAGGAAGGAAGGGAGAAAAGGAGGGAAAGAGAGAGGGAGGGAAAAAGGAAAAGAGGTAGGAAGGAAGGAAGGAGGGAAGAAAAGGAGGGAAAGAGAGAGGGAGGGAAAAAGGAAAAGAGGTAGGAAGGAAGGAAGGAGGGAAAGAAGGAGGGAAGGAAGGAAGGAAGGGAAAGGAGTAAGGAGGGAGAAAGGAAAGGAGGAAGGAAGGAAGGAAAGGAGTAAGGAGGGAGGGAGGAAGGAAGGAAAGGAGAGAAGGAAGGGAGGAAGAAAAGGAAGGAAGGAAGGAAGGAAGGACAGAGGAAAGGACGCAGGAAGGAAGGAAGGAAGGAAAGAAAGAGAGAAGGAGGGAGGGAAAGAAAGGAAGGAAGGAAGGAAGGAAGGAAGGAAGGACGCTGGAAGGAAGGACAGAGGAAAGGACGCAGGAAGGAAGGAAAGAAGGAAGGAAGGAAGGGAGGAAGGGAGAGAGAGTTAAAAGAGATGGGGTCAATTTGACCCGAGAGGACGACAGGAGGGTTAAAGTAGCAGGAGCTGTTTGTACTGCTGATAAATGATCTGTCGTAAATCAGTAGAAGGATACAGATGTTCTGTAGCAGTTGTGTACAGATGTTTCAACCTACCTGAGACAAAGACTTCATGAACGGAGCACTGATGTTACAGCTCCTCTGACTGGCCAGCCGGTCCTCAGAGAAGCACTCGATCTGAATATCTGATTGGTCCTGTGGGGGGGGGGGGGGGGGGAGGGGAGGAGCCTGATGAGTCATAGGCCCAAATCCCAAACCACTCCATATACTCACTACCACTACACCACCAAGTGTCACTTCAAATCAAGCATCACTCGCACAGCTGTGGAGGGCATTTCTAATTGAAGAGGGAGGAAGGTTGTAAATGGATAGCCAGATTATGGGATGCCATTGCTGCTCTACTGGAATAAGGAAGCAATCGTCACCATGGCGACTGATAGAAGCTGTGATTGAATGGCTGTTATACTATTTCTTATGAGCTGCCACGTCTCTTCCACTGTTTTCACAAAACATCTAAAACTAGAATGAGATGTGAGGTTAATATAATTCACTCCTATGTTGGCTTTGCATTTGTGAGTTTATTTTAGGGACAAAGTGATATTCTCCTCATTTTTGTTTTATATTTTCACACCACACATTCTCAGATTTTGTCTGATAAGTGAAGTGAAGGTGAAGAGGAAAACTAAAGTGTGTATGTATGCTGACTCGCTATTTAAGGGTCTCTCAGTTCACTTACACTCAGTGCTGGTTGGACTGGGACGGCACTTAATATGGCGATCACTACATGAACATGCAAAATGAAGGGTTAGTGGAGAGAGACTGGTTTGGGATTGGGCCTTAGAGTCACCTCCCATCTGATCTAGAGCTAGCAGGAGTTGTAACTACTCTGAAATTCATGCCACCCTCCATACAGGAGCCACTTGTACCTGTGCAGTAAAAAGAGCTTGATCCCTCACCGGCTTCCCATCCACGAAAACTGCAAGTTATATTTATTGGAAAGCACCACTAAGAGATATAAACCATACTTATAATGAACCAACTCATGGGGTTATAACCAGGCGGGGAGTTCCTGTCCTCTGAAAAGAAGCCAAGAATCGCAGCCTCCCCTGCTCCGCCGTTGGTCCCGCCCATACTTCCGTCCATGACTCCGCCTCATGCCCATATAAGTAGAATCCGTGTTTTTATTTTTCCCAGCATGCACCTGAAATTTTCAAGATGGCGCTGCCTAGATTCGAAACTATTGGCTTCCGAGCAGCAGTCCACAAACCAATGGGTGACGTCACGGATGTTACGTCCATTTCTTTTATACAGTCTATGGATTATACTGGTTGTAGAAACAGACTTTTATATTTAAATGTCTGATTATTTGCGATATAATTAAAATGCACTACGACACCTTGACTATGAGGCTGGAGTAGATCAGGTTGGAGGAGGTGGAGATGTGGATTGTGGTTCCGTAGGCGTTCTCTCCTTGGTTCTCCAGTCGAACGGTCAGAACAACCCTCCTCCGCCCGGCCTCCACCACAAACTCTTTACGCAACAACGCCTCCTGCAGGCCGCAGACGGACGAAGCGACTCGCTCTTTGGAGCTGCAGAACTGCCTTTAAGGGAAAAGCAGATGCTGTTATCTGGGTTCCTTAGCCTTCCTGTTGTCCTCCCGGGTCAAATTGACCCCATCTGTTTTGACTGTTCCTTCTTTCCTTACTTCCTTCCTCTTTTCCTTCCTCCCTCCTACCTTCCTTTCTTCTTTCTTCCGTCTTTCCTTTCCTTCCTCCCTTCCTTCTTTCCTTCCTTCCTTCCTCCCTCCCTCCTTTCCTCCCTTCCTTCCTCCATCCTTCCTTCCACCTTTCCTTCCTACCTTCCTTCTGTCTTCCTTCCTTCCTTCCTTCCTCCATTCCTTCCTTCTTCCTCCTTTCCATCCTTCCTTGCTTCCTTCCTTCCGTCTTCCTTCCGTCTTCCTTCCTTCCTCCTTTCCTTCCTTCTTCCTCCTTTCCTTCTTCCTCCCTTCTTTCCTTGACTCAAGGACAACAGGAGGGTTAAATACATGATGATAATGAGTGTGTGTGTATGTGTGTGTGTGTGTGTGTGTGTGTGTGTGTGTGTGTGTTTATGAGCAGGCGTTACTCACTCGACACTCATGAGGTCGGTGTAACTGTGCAGGCTGAGGTCGGGGACGCAGGTATCTTCCTGCTCACAGCCGTTCCAGAAGGGAAGCTACAGCAGGAAACACAGATTATTATATTTCTCTTTGATAAAGCAACAAAACAGCTGAATAAGACGATGCTAGAAATGTTTTTATAATTAATCCTGAAGGGAACATGAATGTCTGCACCAAATATAATGACAATCCATTTTCTAGGTCGGTTCTGGTTCAATCCATATATCGTTAATTTCCAAGAGTGTGTTAAAAATGTCTTCCCAGAAAGCAGCTAGAGATGGGCAACCCCAAAAACCTGGTAGTTGATTACATCACAATTAGGATTCACATCATTATGAATTTTGGACATCTTGCTTGGGCCCAAAGACCCCTATGAATGAGGTAACATTGATTTGAGACCATGCCAAGCCCAAAAGAGCCTCCTTCCATAGTTCGTCCTGTATTTTCTCACCCAATTCTTTCTCCTGTGCAGATTTGATGGTGTTTAAAGTCTGTGTAAAGTAAGAATAAATATGTGTTCTGAGTTTGACATACCACAGAAAAGTGTGTTGTTAACCACCCTGCCAAATTTGAATGATTAAAAAAATCGCCAAATATATGAAATTAGGCTTCAAAGTTGTGTTAAAATCAGCCTCTTTCTCTGCTCCCAAACGCTGTGGGCGTGGCCGCCGAGCCCGCTGAAACCCCGCCCCCTACCAAGTGTCACCTGTCAATCAAAGTCACCACCTCTACCAGAAACATGGACGCTACGTCTGAGAGCTTTCTGCCGCTAGCTTGGTGGCTAGCTCGGCGGCTAACTCAGCTAACTGGCTAACTGTAGACTGTAGTAGTAGTAGTGTGCGCTGAATGTATTTATACCTCTACAGCAGCAGGGGCGGGTTTATGCTAATCACCGCGGTGGTGATGATGAAGAATGCATCATGTGTCGAACCATGAATATCTAAACAAAATGTCATCCATCAAATAGCTGTTGAGATATTTCACAAAAATATGAACTAAAAAAAAATATCAACCTTGTGGTGTCACTAGAGGAAAAGTGAAAGGATTAGCAGAGTAAGTAGTGTGTCAACGGTTAACCAATTAATCAAATCAGTTGATGAATACCATGACGAACTCTCACCTCGGCCCTCAGTGTGTTCGGCCAGTCCGGGTCCAACACCGGCCCCACGTCTGGGTTCTGCAACCCCGTCTCCAGGAGAATACTGATGGGACGGCCGTAATCTGTTGTCTCCTGTTCAGAGAAACAGTCAGCCAGAGATGTGAGTGATGTCTTTTATTCTACAGTAAGTTTTCTGTGTGTCTGAGATTGTTCTGACCTGGACGGAGAAGCCGAGGCGTTGGCAGCCCCGCCAGCTCTCAGGGGGCAGTATCATCGTCCTAGGCAACTGTCTGTCTGATTCGTCCAGAACGGCTCGAGGAGGAAAACGCCGATCATCCAACACCAGATTGAACCAAGCGGCTGGAAGAGGAAGAGGATAAAGAGGGCTTAACCTTTGTGTCGTCCTCCCGGGTCAAATTGACCCCGTCTGTTTTGATTGTTCCTTCCTCCCTTCCTTCCCTCTGTCCTTCCTCCTTTCCTTCCTCCCTTCCCTTCCTTCCTTCTCTCCTTCCTTCCTTCCTCCCTCCTTTCCTTCCTTCCTTCTCTCCTTCCTTCCTTCCTCCCTCCCTCCCTCCTTTCCTTCCTTCTTTCTCCCTTCCCTTCCTTCCTCCCTCCCTCCCTCCTACCTTCCTTCTTTCTCCCTTCCCTTCCTTCCTCCTTTCCTTCCCTTTTCCTTCCTTCCTCCTTCCTTCCTTCTTTCTCCCTTCCCTTCCTCCTTTCCTTCCTTCCGTCCCTCTTTCCTTCTTTCCTTCCTCCCTCCCTCCTTTCTTCCTTCCTCCTCCCTTCCTAACTTCCTTCCTTGACTCGAGGACAACAGGAGGGTTAAAAGAAGGAAATGAATGCAGTCCTAATCCAAGCTCATATGCAGCACAATGAGACTGTAAATACACAAAAACTCACTTTACAGGTCTGTCAGGTAATATAAAAGTAGGTGATGTCACTGCTGTGTGCTCATTAGTGTAAACTGTACCGGTTATATTTCCAAATATTGCACAGCTTATAAGTTAATTTCAGCAACGTTGGCAAAATAAAATGATATTTTTATGTGAATGTACTCATAAGAGGAAGGAGACGGCCACAGAAAAGCTTCACATTCCTGTTGTTTTAACCCTTTAAACCCCAGGCTGTTAATTCTGGGTGTTTTAATTGCTTTATTTACACTTTATTCACAGAGTCACTACATGTCTGACTTTTTTTTTTAAGTTAGGCTATTCAGAAATGTCACATATGAGTTGTAGTATTTGTGTTTTTAGAGACATTTTTATGTATTTGTTCAATTGAAAGTGGTTTGAGTTGTTGGCTGTATGTCCACAGGTTTTAAGACAGGGAAAATATCTGTATATGAATGCATAGAGGAGTGATATAAAAACCATATTGATAGGATATTAGTAATGCCAACAAAATGATTGTGCAAATTGGATTTAAGGTGAACCATCAAGTTTTGGAAGAACTGTTCCCATAATAACACTGGGGCAATTAAGGGCAGAAATCCATTGAAGAGTTGGATACTGGACCAAAAATGGCAACCATTCAGTCCAATAAGAATTTCTCGGCTGGCACATATGCCAAAAAAATGTTTCTGTCTTCTGGGTTTGCTCCAGCATTACGCAGCCTACTGAATATGTGCAGTAGTGTTTCCTCATGCTGGCCCCTGCACGTTATCTCTCAGCCCACAGACTTTACATTGTGATGATGTCACAGATTTTTTAAATCAGTTTTCTCATCTCAAGTAAAGTTTTACAGATATAAAACCTCCATGGATCAAAACTTCATAACAGAATAGTCATAATTGACCTTTCCTGCTGTTTGAGGTGTCCTGTCAACAGTTTTACAGACGTCGCTTTTACAATGGTGGTCTATGGGGAAATTGCTTTTTGGGCCACTGAGGAATTTTCATTGCAATACCACAAGTGGCCACCGGGGGAAAATCGGCTGATAGGCTCAGTGGTGGCGCCGTATCCAGCTTTTATAATACATCCATGGTAAGTGTGGGTTAGCTGTGGAGTACAACTTTATTTTCATTCTGGCAGATTGTCAACATGAAAAGCATGAAAAGTGCACCGTGACCCTGAATGTAAAGACAAATATCACTGGATTACTGTGACACTGAAGGAAACTCTAAACCTGGTGATTGGAAGGAAATATCTGCAATGTTATGAGTTATATTATCTAGGTTATGAGGAGCATCTTATTTTAAACTGACTTCAAAGCAGAGTTATTGATCTTTATCTGTTATTTATACCCATGTAGGCCTCCTGATGAACCAGTAAAGGTCACTAATGCTGCCACAAGGAGGAGATCCCTCACTGGCTTCCCACCAGAAACAGGAACAATCATTTTAACCATTCATTCGACCAATCATTGGTACTCAAATGTGCAGGAAAGTCGACTCAGAAGCTGCACACTCAACCCTTTGAAGAGACAGGATGTGAGGGTAGCCGTCATGCTCATGCCAACAAGTACAGGAAATGTATAAGAGTGTGTGTATATGCATGTGTGTGTGTGTGTGTGTGTGTGTGAGTGTGTGTGTGTGTGACTTCAGCATTGTTATATAGAGCAGTTTTCTGCACCTCCATGAAGATGTGGCAGTGCAGTTGCTGTTTGACTGATGATTAACATAAAGTACCTGGCATATTAGTCGCCACTTTAAGTGCATTTATTCAGCCAAACCACAAATTCACCACAGCGCCAGTCTTTTAAACTCCAAAAGTAATGTAATTAGTTGTGTTCATAATGACTTTTTGATACAATAATTGCAACTCCTTCTTCTTCTTCTTCTTCTTATATGCTATTGATTAATGTAGTGATGCATTTCCTGCGTCCTTATTAGCTGTTGGATGTTGTTGCTGAGAGTAACTGCAGAGCTCATTCTCATCTGTTTAACAACTGAAGTTTGGTTTTGATTTATGAGCACACAGAGAGCCGAGCTGCTTCGCTCCGTGTTCAAAACGCCACGTCTGCACTGTATGAAGTGAAGTGGAGCTCTGAGTCTGAGTAAATCTTAAAAACAAAGGTCAGATTTTGTGGACCTCGGCTCTTGTCCTCCATCTGAAACATTGCCCACTGGAGCGTGTTCGTTTGACACCATGTGTGTGCATGCATGCATCTCCACCTCTGCATATGTGTGTGTGTGTGTGTGTGTGTGTGTGTGTCTTAATATGTGTGTATGTGTCTAATCTGGTCCAGATGATCGGGGGGGAAGATGAGGAGCTGATGGAGAGAGAGAAGAGAGGAAGGTATGAAGGTATGAAGTGATGGAGGGAGGAGGAGTGACACAGTTTAATGGTGGCTGGCTGGAGTTAGCATGTTAGCGAGGTTTCCATGCAGCCGGCCCAAACATCTGAAGCTAATTATACAGAGACACGACAGCAGCGTGGCTGCACAAAGCACTGTGGGGAATCTCTGCGGCGAGGAAAAAGACCAAGACAAGACTTTCCACACACAGACAGCCGATCAAAACGCCAAACATCTGTGTGATCCTGATGCTGACGTGAAGGACAGCTGAAAGAGACCTGACAGCTGTTAGAGTCAGCTTTTACCTTTTTTATTTATGCATACAAGGGTCAACATTCACAGGTTAAGACTTTACTCAAAGGTGCATTGACATTAGTTGTTCGGAGAAAGAAGTAGAGAGTGTTAGAGTCCCACCAGAAACACAGATTAGTTGTTGTCATGTTGAATTATGTTTTCACTTTGAGTCCAAGTCCTGAGTTCTCTACTGTCTGATCCCTGCTTAATCTTTTTTGACACTTTGTTTATTGATGTTGTAGCCTGCTGTTGTCTGCATAACCATTTCCTCATCAGAGTTCAGCTGTTTACCACCATTTCCAGAGAACAGATGGATGGTGTGATGGAGCTTGTTTTGATGCTCACAAGGAAACCACAAAACATTACACGGCCGGGTGGAGCCATGTGAGCACAACTGAAGGATGTGACTTAAGAAAATAAGAAAATATGATTAAATTAGTTGCATACTATATTAATGGTTATGATTATGCACTAACCAGCAGCTAGCTTGAGGCTAAAGTGGATGGCTAGCCGCTAGATGCTTAAGCTGACTTCCATTCAACTTCTCTCAAGAAAAAAAAAAATGCGTCAATCATTTTTTTTAAAGAGTCGTTATGGTCTCATTTACTAAATTCAAAAATAAACACATTTATTACATTTAATCCAAGTATGCAGCGATCGGTGTTTCCAGTGAGCTAGCATTAGCTTGGGCGTGTTTCCAGAGCGTGAAAGGCAACACACCGCACTCTTTATTGGGAACGTCCTGAATCCAAACGGAAAGAAATAAGCCAGAAGCTGAAACTCTGGGCTTCAAACAAGGTTGTAAATCACTGCTCTTAAGTTTAATAGCCGTGAGCTCACTGTAATAACATATAGCCTAGCAAATTAAGGCTTAGATCATATGTATTTTAGCTTTTGGACACTTTAGAGGACACTGTTTAGAGAGATTTTAGAAAATGATTTAAACTCAAGCTGTAAAATAAGGAGGACTGAAAGACCAACAAACCACAAGAGACACCATCTTTCAGAGAGAAATGACAGGAAGCGACTCGAGTACGCCGTTAGCTCAGGGTTGGTAATCCAGCTTTAAGCATCAAGTTCTGTGAAGAGTGAGTAAAACTTTACCCAACATGATAATAATGAGCTTGTGATTCCAGCGTTTTATGAAACTTCAAAAAAAAACTCTGCTTCAAATTTTTGGCTCAAAAACGACCAGAACTGATTTAGCGATACATGACCCAAAGCTAATTACTTTATTAAGTTATTAACCCTCCTGTTGTCCTCAAGTCAAGGAAGGAAGGGAGGAAGGATCGAAGGAAGGAAAGGAGGAAGGAAAGGAAGGAAGGACGGGGGAAAGAAGGAAGGAAGGATGGAAGGGAGGAAGAAAGACGGAAAGGAGGGAGGGAAGGAGGAAGGAAGGGAGGAAAGGAAAGAAGGGAGGAAGGGAGGGAGGAAGGAAGGATGGAAGGATGGAGGAAAGAAGGAAGGAAGAGAGAAAGAAAGAAGGAAAGGATGGAGGGAAGGAGGAAGGGAGGAAAGGAAAGAAGGAAAGGCAGGACAGAGGAAAGAAGGATGGAAGGAAGGAAGGAAGGAAGGAAGGAAGGAAGGGAGGTAGGGAGGGAGGGAGGGAGGGAGGGAGGGAGAAAGGAAAAGAGGAAGGAAAGAGAAGGCGGGAGGGAGGAAAGAAGGAAGGGAGGGAAGAACGAGAGAAGGAAGGAAGAAAGGGAGGAAAGAAGGAACAGTCAAAACAGACAGGGTCAATTTGACCCGGAAGGACGACACAAAGGTTAAACCTTTATTACAGACTTCAATATCAAAATCTCGAATCCATAAACAGAATCACGTGTTACTGCCTGCCGTCCACCTACCGACACTCGTCCTGGTCTTGGTCCTGGCGTTTGTCCTGGAGTCCAGACTCAGGCAGACGATCACGGACATGCAGGTTACTTCCTTCCCTCCTCGGTAACAGTCCTTGTTGAAGATGTTTACCTTCTCAGGTTCAAAGGTCAGTCTGGCCTGAATCCGTACCACACCTCGAGACCTGGAGGGAGGGAGCACGTTGGGGTCAGGGCACAGCATTCGAAAAACTGGACCATCAAAAGGGCGAACTCCACTAGTTTTAATTCAGCACAGTTTCCAGGTGTTACTGCATATGTGTAATAAGTAGGGCTGTCAAACGATTAATTTTTTTAATCGAGATTAATCGCAGAATTTCCATAGTTAATCACAATTAATCGCGTTTTGAATAGCATGTTTAAAATCCTGTTATTGTGTAAAGCATTTCTTACCAGAGTGTCTTAACTGGGAATCAATCACGGCTCTGCTGCGACTCCCACACTCCAAAATGGTCCTTTGGTGGAGCTGAGGCTCGCTTGGCTGCACCTGGGTGTTTAGCGTGGAGGTGCTAACTCAAACTCGACGCACTCCGTTTGACACAGGTTGCATTTTACTTTTGACTTGTCAACTGAAGCGTCTGGAAGTGTTTTAAAGTTAAACAAGCCGTTCAAAAGTCCAGTAGCTCTCTTACTTTCCATCAGCACGGTAGGTTTACTGCAGGAGGCCACTTCAAAGCATAGCGCTACAGCTAGAGGAGCCGTCTACGGGTGAGTAGAAGCTACAAAAAGGCTTGCAAAATTAAAATGCGATTAAAAAATATTAACGCGTTACGGATTGCATTAATCTAATCGCGATTAACGCGTTAACGCTGACAGCCCTAGTAATAAGTAGAATAAACCCTTGTATCTCAGATTGAGCTGTGTGAAATCTTTGGTGATGTCACTGTAGTCAAAGGTTGAGGCTTAAGACTAAAAGTATGAAAATGAAACAAATCTTGAGGTGTGGAGTTAGAAAGAAGTGATATTTTAAAGACTTCTGTATCTCATCTGCAGGCTACAGCTTCCAATAATGTGCAGAACATTAAAAAAAGTATAAAGTAGAAACTCTTTATAAAAAGGACCATTGTGAGTCTGACGCTTAAAGGAGTGCAACAATAAATCTCTTGAGGTTTTTTAAATTATTTGGGAAGATGATGATGTTTCCAGGTTTTATGTTGTCACTTATTTATCATGTTTTAGTGTTGTTTTATGTTTTATGTACCTAACTGTGTGTGTGTGTGTGTGTGTGTGTGTGTGTGTGTGTTCGATGTTTAATTCAATAAAGTATAATTTGAAAGCTTTAGGCAAACCTTTAAATTCTAGGGTTAAGACTTGGTTGTGTTTTCTTAAAGGATAATGTTAGCTTTTTCTCATATTTTTCTTATTGTCAGCAAATCCCATGTTTGGATCCAAACCAACACTGTACTGATGTATTAACAAGTATTGTGTGTGTGTGTATCCAAAGCCTGATATATCTTATTCCTCTGTGCCATAGACAAGATGTGTTTTAAAGGTTTTTGGACACCAATGGCGGTCTACAGTACAGAGTGAAGAGGAATAAGATATATCAGGCTTTGGATACACACACAGTACTTGTCACTAGATCAGTTCATTGTCGGTTTGGCTCTTCAGGATGAGATTAGTCGACAATAGGAAACTGAGGGTTAGGTAGTAGCTCTTGTTGTCCTCCTAAGTAAAAAAACAAGTGTGTCTGACCAGATAATCACAGCAGCTCCCAGCGCTCCCACGGTGAGATCGACGAGTCCATCAGCATTGACGTCCAGAACTCCATGAAGACTTCTACCGAAATACTGCAGACCTGCAGAAAATCCAGCTGCAGCCAGACGCTGGAGAGAGACAGGAGGGATTAACAAAGTTTCAGTTTCTTGCCCATATTCCTTCAATTACTGGCTCTGCATCCCTCACCTGTCTGTACTGCGGTTGGATGGTTTTGCCGTGGCCATAAAACACGTACACCGCCCCCTGGTGGTCATCTTCAAGGGGTGCTCCGACCACCAGCTCCCTGAATCCATCTCCATTCATGTCCGGGATCTGGGCCATTGCAGAACCCAGACGGGAGTTTTGAGATTGGTCGGAAACCTCAAGCACCCCATTCAGGATCAAGGATGCCTGGAAGGGAAGATGCTAAATTTAGTTTCTCTTTCAGTTGTCCTTCTGTGTTTAGTTGTTAAAGTCTGTGTAAAGTCAGAATAAATATGTGTTCTGAGTTTGACATACCACAGAAAAGTGTGTTGTTAACCACCCTGCCAAATTTGAATGATTAAAAAAATCGGCAAATATATGAAATTAGGCTTCAAAGTTGTGTAAAAATCAGCCTCTTTCTCTGCTCCCAAACGCTGTGGGCGTGGCTGCTGAGTCCGCTGAAACCCCGCCCCCTACCAAGTGTCACCTGTCAATCAAAGTCACCACCTCTACCAGAAACATGGACGCTACGTCTGAGAGCTTTCTGCTGCTAACTCTGCTGCTAACTCAGCTGCTAGCTAACTGTAGACTGTAGTAGTAGTAGTGTGTGCTGAATGTATTTATACCTCTACAGCAGCAGGGGCGGGTTTATGCTAATCACTAAATCCTGAACACAGAAATCTTGAAACACAGTTTATGAAGCCTCGCTCCACAATTCAAATCTAAATGGTTGAAATGCTTTTTACACCTTTTTTATTAGAAATACATTCATGACCTATTTAATGTGTTTAGAAGAAAAATGTCTGAATTCACTTTATACACAGTCTTTAAAGAAGTTTAGTGTTTTCATACCTCTGGTGTAACTTTGTAGATGTAAACCTTCCCTCTCTCCCAGCCCTGACTGTAGTACATGGGTGCCGCCACCAGGAGGACGTCAGTTTGACCGTTACTGTCTACGTCCATCGATAACAACTCACTGCCGAAATAAGACCCGATCTGTGAAAAGAATAAAACATGAGAATGAAATAATTGTAACTGTACTGTGTGTGTGAGCTTTGTAAAGAACAGATTAATAGCCAGAGTTCCTCGTCCCTAACACACTGCTCTGATTTAATACTTGTTTGCAGTTGTTTCAGGCCTATCAGACATTTGTAAAGTCCTCAGTTAAGTGCAGCTGTTAAACTCTCGCTGCTGCCAGGAAGTGAGAATAATACTCGTGTCATGTTGCGTAACCATCACATCATTAGACACCTACAGCTTAAGCTCATAGTTCTGCGCTGACAGAAGAAGTCATCGCAGTGCTGTCATCTGTCCTTCCTTTCTTCTATATTTCCATCCTGTCTTCTTTTCCTTCCTTCCTTCCTTCCTTCCATCTGTCCTTCCTTTCTTCCATATTTCCATCATGTCTTCTTTTCCTTCCTTCCTTCATTCCTTCCTTCCATCTGTCCTTCCTTTCTTCCATATTTCCATCATGTCTTCTTTTCCTTATTTCCTTCCATCTGTCCTTCCTTTCTTCTATATTTCCATCCTGTCTTCTTTTCCTTCCTTCCTTCCTTCCATCTGTCCTTCCTTTCTTCTATATTTCCATCCTGTCTTCTTTTCCTACTTCTTTCCTTCCTTCCTTCCTTCCTTCCTTGCTTCCTTCCTTCCTGTCTTCTTTTCCTTCTTTCCTTTCTTCCATATTTCCATCCTGTCTTCTTTTCTAACTTTCTTTCCTTCCTTCCTTCCTTCCTTCCTTCCTTCCTTTCTTCCTTTCTTCCTGCCTTGACCGGTCTGGGTTGAATATGATCAAATTGCTGTTGGTTGCACTTCAACTGCCAGGAAGTGAGAATAATACTCGTGTCATGTTGCATAACGTCACGTCATTAGACACCTACAGCTTAAGCTCATAGTTCTGCGCTGACAGAAGAAGTCATCGCAGTGCTGTCGCTGGGATGTGATAAAATGAAAGCGAATATCAATCAATCAATCTTTATTTATAAAGCGCCAAATCACAACGAAAAGTTATCTTAAGACACTTTTCACACAGAGCAGGTCTAGACTTTACTCTTTAATTTTATTTCAAGAGATCCAAACGTTTCCCCCATGAGCAGCAACTTGGCGACAGCAGCAAGGAAAAACTCCCCTAAAACCTGGCTCTAGGTGGGACACAACCTGCCTTGACCGGTCTTCCTTCCTTTCTTCCATATTTCCATCCTGTCTTCTTTTCTTTCTTTCCTTCTTTCCTTCCTTGCTTCCTTCCTTCCTTCCTTCCATATTTCCATCCTGTCTTCTTTTCTTTCTTTCCTTCCTTCCTTGCTTCCTTCCTTCCTTCCTTGCTTCCTTCCTTCCATATTTCCATCCTGTCTTCTTTTCTTTCTTTCATTCTTTCCTTCCTTTCTTCCTTCCTTCTTTCCTTCCTTCCTTCCTTCCTTCTTTCCTTCTATCTGTCCTTCCTTTCTTCTATATTTCCATCCTGTCTTCTTTTCCTCCCTTCCTTCCTGTCTTATTTTCCTTCTTTCCTTTCTTCTATATTTCCATCCTGTCTTTTTTTCCTACTGCTTTCCTTCCTTCCTTCCTTCCTTCCTTCCTTCCTTCCTTCCTTCCTTTCATTCCTGTCTTCTTTTCCTTCCTTCCTTCCTTCCTTCCTGTCTTCTTTTCCTTCTTTCCTTTCTTCTATATTTCCATCCTGTCTTTTTTTCCTACTGCTTTCCTTCCTTCCTTCCTTCCTTCCTTCCTTCCTTCCTTCCTTCCTTCCTTCCTTTCGTTCCTGTCTTCTTTTCCTTCCTTCCTTCCTTCCTGTCTTCTTTTCCTTCTTTCCTTTCTTCCATATTTCCATCCTGTCTTCTTTTCTTTCTTTCCTTCCTTCCTACCTTCCTTCCTTCCTTCCTTCCTTCCTTCCTTCCTTCCTGCCTTGACCGGTTGGGGTTGAATATGATCAGATTGCTGCTTGTTGAACTTCAACTAACACCAAAATACCCTCCACTCCCTCTAGTATCACACTCTGGGTCAGAAATGTGTTCAGATTGACGACGTTTTAGGCAAATTTCTCCCAGATTTTGACTTAAAGAAAGAATATAAGAGACTGAATATTGATGATTCATTCTCTCTCAATTAAAACAAGTTAATTTTAGGGACTTAATGCACCTTGCAGGAATTTTAAAGGTAAAGATTCAACCTGCATATATATACTATGATCGATCTGTCACCATGGCAACAGGTTGATTCCAATAAGGAACTTTCATTGAGAAGCTTAAAACTCACATCTAGTCATCAAATCCTGCACCTGTCTGATACAAACACATTTATCCTTTCATTTCAATATCTCTCTCTCTCTCTCTCTCTCTCTCTCTCTCTCTCTCTCTCTCTCTCAATCTGGATGCAGCCATGTGTCCCACATGTGTGGATAAGGAAGAATATCTACACCAGAGATGGGTGTCAAACATGCGGCCCGTGGGCCAGAACCGGCCCGTCAAGGGGTCCAATACGGCCCACTTTCTTTCCTTCTTTCCTTCCTTCCTGTCTTCTTTTCCTTCCGTCCATCTGTCCTACTTCCCTTTCTTTCTTTCTTTTTTCCTTCATTCCTTCCATCTTTCCTTCTGTCCTTCTTCCCTTTCATTCTTTCTTTTTGCCTTCTTTCCTTCCTTTGTTCCTTCCATCTTTCTTTCTTGTCTTCTTTTCCTTCCTTCCTTCCTGCCTTTCTTCCTCCCTCCCTTTCTTCATTCCTTCCATCTGTCTTTCTTTCTTTCCATCTTTCCATCTTTCCCTCTTTTCCTTCCTTCCTTCCTTCCTTCCTTCCTTCCATCTTTTTAATGATCGGGCCCACATGAGATCAAATTGGGCTGTATGAGGCCTTTTAATGAAAATGAGTTTGACACCTCTGATGTGTGTGTGTGTGTGTGTGTGTGTGTGTGTGTGTGTGTGTGTGTGTGTGTGTGTGTGTGTGTGTGTGTGTGTGTGTGTGTGTGTGTGACCTGTTCTCCCAGCAGCGCCTGCAGGATGGTCAGGTTTCCGGTGTTCTTCAGGGTGAAGATGATGACTTTGCCGGTGTGGTTGAACCTCGGTGCTCCGGCCACGTAGAGCTGAGCGCCGTGAGATAAAACCAGTGAACCCACCGAGTACCCTGAAACACAAACACCACATACTGATCAATGAGGAGTCTTACTCACTGGGTCCAATCCGGCCCACTTTCTTTCTTTCCTTCCTTCCTTCCTTCCTTCCTTCCTTCCTTCCTTCCTTCCTTCCTTCCTTCCTTCCTTCCTTCCTTCCTTCCTTCCTTCCTTCCATATTTCCATCCTGTCTTCTTTTCCTTCCTTCCTTCTTTCCTTCCTAACATATTTCCATCCTATCTTCTTTTCCTTCTTTCCTTCCATCTATCTTTCCTTCTTTCCTTCCATCTATCTTTCCTTCTTTCCTTCCTTCCTTCCTTCCTTCCATATTTCCATCCTGTCTTCTTTTCCTTCCAGAACCGGCCCGTCAAGGGGTCCAATCCGGCCCACTTCCTTCCTTCCTTCCTTCCTTCCTTCCTTCCTTCCTGTCTTCTTTTCCTACTTCTTTCTTTCTTTCTTTCTTTCTTTCTTTCTTTCCTTCCTTCCTTCCTTCCTTATTTCCATCCTATCTTCTTTTCCTGTCTTCTTTTCCATCCTGTCTTCTTTTCCTTCCTTCCTTCCTTCCTTCCACATTTCCATCCTGTCTTCTTTTCCTTCCTTCCTTCCTTCCTTCCATCCTGTCTTCTTTTGTAATGTATTTTGGTTGAGTTCGTTCTTTGTCTTGTCTACTTCCTGTTTTATTTTGGTATGTCTTGTCTAACTTCCTCCCCTCCTGTTTGCCTCCCTTCCCCTAATGTGTTACACCTGTGCCTCGTTATCCAGTGTATATATGTGGTGTGCTCAGATCGTCTTGTCAGTTTCCTGTCAGCGTTCCAGCGTTCATATCTCAGTTTAGACTCTTAGTGTTATTGAACTATTGGATTCTGTATTTCTGCCCTGTGATTTTGGACTTCCTGGTTTCTGACTTTTGGACTGAATTAAACGACTTGAGAACTCTTCATGCCCGTGTCCTGTCTCTGCATTTTAGTCCACTTGGATGTTGCATTAAATCCAAGAACGCTTGCATTGATTGGCTGTGAGCAAGTCCGTACAAATAGTCATATTTTCTAGCTGCGGGTGCAAAAAGGATCGATTGACCTCCATCCTCCTTCCTTCTTTCCTCCCTCCCTACCTTCCCTCATTTCCTTCCTCCCTCATTCCCTTCCTTCCCTCATTTCCTTCCTCCCTCCCTCCTTCCTTCCTTCCTTCCTTCCTTCCTTCCTTCCCTCATTTCCTTCCTCCCTCCCTTCCTTCCCTCATTTCCTTCCTCCCTCCCTTCCTTCCCTCATTTCCTTCCTCCCTCCCTCCCTTCCTTCCCTCATTTCCTTCCTTCCTCCCTTCCTTCCTCCCTCCCTCCCTTCCTTCCCTCATTTCCTTCCTCCTTCCCTTCCTTCCTTCCTCCCTTCCTTCCCTCTTTCCTTCCTTCCTCCCTCCCTTCCTTCCCTTCCTTTTTCCTCCCTCCTTTCCTTCCCTTCCTTCTTCCTACCTCCTTTCCTTCCCTTCCTTCTTCCTACCTCCTTTCATTCCCTTCCTTCCTTCCCTTCCTTCTTCCTTCCCTCCTTCCTTCTTCCTCGACTCGAGGACAACAGGAGGCTTAAAGCACTTTAAGCTTATTAAGTATCCAAAACTCAACTCAAACAGACACAATGATAACGAGACTTAAAACAGAGTATCTTTGGTTCCTCTCGTTACCCAGATAGGCTCCGTGGTTCTTTAGCTCCTCTGGAAACTCGTCCTTATAGGAGGATTTCGGTGGAACGACTTTCCCATGTTTCGTCTCTTTCAACACGGCTCCGTTCCAGTCGTAGGCGCCCACCGCCCCGAGCAGAATGCCATCCTGAGGGCGCAAAACATGGATTTATTTATAATGTAGGTCACTAATACAGCAGAGCACACGGCATCATATGAATTCAAAGGGCAGTGACGACATCTCAGTGGTTAAACCTGGAAGAGTTTTACTGTTGAGTGGATCCACCAGTAGACTCATTGACACACTTCTTCTTCTGCAATATTCGATTCCAAGTTGGATGTTTTGGTGTTTGGTATTTCCACATATGTTACCATGATGACTGGAAACGTTTTTCCCATCATGCAGCTCAAATAACAGGACACAGAGAGTTCTCATCGACACAGATCATAAGTGGATTTTATCATCTGAAAACTATGCCGAGCCTCACAAGCAGTCTGAAGTCACTGCGTGTAATCAGATATTGATTAAAAGGGTATTTAGGCCAATAAAAATTAAAATCAGTTCATTTATTTTTATGTGTCATTTTTAAACTTTAAGCTAGTTTGTTCTGGTTAAAATCAGTGGATGAGATCATAAACTTGTTTTTTTTGTCATCCTCTCGGTTCGGCTTCTTTTCACACAAAAATCCAAGCGAACCGAAATGCATCAATAAAAGCTCTGTAACAATGTTTCCTCCCGTCATTAGTTCAAGTTCAAATCTTTAGTTTGAGTCTCACATCATGAGATTTGACTCTCAGCACCTGTTGGGTTCAGTCAGGTTGGATCTCATGCTCCATTCACACCTGGTATTATTTCTGCTTTGATCGGATCTCAATTATGCAAATGAGCTAGGCAGAGCTGGTGGACTTATCACAGATGAAGGAAACTGCTGTCATTCATTTCTAACTGACTTTTTATGAGCAAAGACTTCTTAACTACTGCTGCTACTTGTATTTTCTGCAGGATTTGCTTTAGCTGGCAGGAAGACGTGGAATCGGGTGACCTTTAACTCACTGGGCTGCTTTTTTTTCATATGAATGTGGTCATGCGGTGCAGATTACATTTACACCTGCTGAGATGTGTTCACAATGCAAGTCTGAGACCAAATGTGGTCTGGCTGATCTGATCACACTCTCATCACAGTGCATTTTGAGTGCATTTACACCTGCATTAACATGTGTTCTTCCTCATCCTGGTTACTTATCCAACTTCATATTGTGTTTTTTGTAAATGGGGTATCAATGATGAAGAGACTTGGTGGAGTTTAGGGTTCAGTTTCAGGCTGCAGAATTCTTGTCTCTACTTCAGGACCACGAGAGGAGGGAGGGAGGGAGGGAGGGAGGGAGGGAGGGAGGAAATAATGAAAACCTGCTGCTAGTTTTTGGAACAAACTTATAATCAATTTGCAGATATTAAGCTTCAGTATCGTCCTTAAACTCGATCGAACTGTGCAGTCAGTCACACACACTCAGATGAACTCTGGCAGTTAGTGAAGTCCAGATATGAAAGTTATTAAATCATTGAGTCATAGTCTCTACGGGCCAGTGTGTCGAGGACCACAGCGAATGACCAAATCTTTGGCGATGGCAGCACCACAAAAGCTGCAGGATCTGTGGTGCACATGGGCCGACTCTGGATCTGCACATTCATTGTTAAATGTCAAAACGCTGCTTTAGTAATCGTGTAGGAGGAGCGCAGGATGGTTTTCCTGCTCGGGCCAGAGATGAGAGTGTGTCTGTCGTCTGTTTTCCACATCAGCTTCACATTTTTACCTTTTTTACTCCTTGAAAAAGTGAAGAGAAGAAAACACTTTGCATATTTGTTTGTCTGTGAATGTGATGGTGTGCATGACTGTTAATGACTGTTCTGCAATGTCCTGTGCATGTATTGGGTTTAAATGTGAGTGAGTGAGTGTGTGGTGTGTGTGTGTGTGTGTGTGTGTGTGTGTGTGTGTGTGTGTGTGTGTGTGTTTAGTTGGCAGCTTTACATTCAGGAAAAAACCATCTGCTCTGTGTTACACATAGAAAGTTTTTCCACGACACCATTTTCACTCCCTGACGTTGGAATTCAGTCGAATGCGATTTTTTTTTTATTTCCCCTGGATGAGAAACAACAGAAACATTTCAAAAAGCTTCTTATTCTGCACATATCTGCCAGAATCAGAGATGGACTGACGGCGGATGTTTGAGGACGACACTGATACCAGAGTTTGAGTTTCTGTTGGAATCAAAATCAATTAAATGCACAAGTTTGCTCCTGCTGTCTGATTTTATTGGATCGTGATTTCCTTTTTTCAAAGAGGGAAAAGGGAGGAAATAAAGTAACTGTTACCAACATAGATCAAAAACTTGCTGATTTTCATCTTTAGAAATAAAAAGATAAGCTCAGGGTGTTTTCCAGCTGTCATGTTTTCCAGCATTGGACAGATCTTTGATTTAAAACACAACATTTTAAAATTATAATAGTGTTTGACTAGACTCAAGGCCGTAGCCAGGATTTTTCAAATACCGAGGTCAAAAACAAGATGTTATACTACATATAAATAAATATAATAATAATAATAATAAATAATGGGTAATCCGTGATGTATTTATAACACTTTCTTGCTGTGCATTTCTCAGTCATGGTCACTCTTGTGGTCCAGTTCTTTCTTTTCTTATCTCGAGTTAACTCAAACTCCACGTACTCCGGTGGTAGTTAAACTCCGTTTGACACAGGTTGCATTTTACTTTTGACTTGTCAACTGAAGCGTCTGGAAGTGTTTTAAAGTTAAACAAGCCGTTCAAAAGTCCAGTAGCTCTCTTACTTTCCATCAGCGCGGTAGGTTTACTGCAGGAGGCCACTTCAAAGCATAGCGCTACAGCTAGAGGAGCCGTCTACGGGGGAGTAGAAGGGACAAAAAGGCTTGCAACATTAAAATGCGATTTTAAAAAATTAAAGCGTTATGGATTGCATTAATCTAATCGCGATTAACACGTTAACGGTCTCTAATTATTTTCTTTGTTTTTTATTAAAATGTGGAATGGAGCACGGCCTGCTGGGAAAGGGAGAAAACGGCTCATCCAATGAATGAACAGTTTGCAAAATCAGGTCAAGTCCAATTCACAAATGTAGATTACATATTGTGATCTAAGGCGATTTTCAAGTCGCATATTTTTTTCTGGAAGTGAGCTCTATATAACTGCGACTGAAAAATCTCCAGTAATATGCTATAATGTATATATTTGTGAATTTGTGACGAATCTGCTGACAGAAGCGCTGGAGCTGTTCGGTAAGGAAAGCAGTGAATTCCCAGATAGCAAAATTCTTTTGGCCCATATCTGGCCCACACCTGACATGTTCATCCGGCCCACATACAGCATGGAATGATGGCACTTGGGCGGTCCGCTCATGTTTGCCAAAAGTGGGCCATAACCAAGCCATCACAATGCCAGATGTCAACCAAAAACACACCAAATAAACCAGTTCGGCCAAGACTGGCCCAAATATGTTTCAACAAAGGTGGGCCAAGTATGTTTCCTTATATGTGGGCCTCTTTAGGCTCACATCCGGATTAGTCATTGCCATACTTGCCATATTTCGGCCAAAGATGGGCCATATTCGTTTTGTGATATTTGGCCCAAATGTAGCATTTACTACATGGGCCAGTTTAGGTTCACGTCTGTTTTGTCCGGGCCAGAAGAATGCCTACAGTGCCGGATCATTGCCTCAAGTGGCCCACATTCGCATGCTATCTGGGTTGGAAACCAGCTGGGACATAAGATCGGAGACGGGGCCAGTGAAAAAATGTCCAGCTGACTAAATGACATGACCTCGGTGTCCTCAATGGTAGCTACGTACGGCCATGACTAGACTGTGTGCCTCTATTGGAAAACAGAGAGAGATCAGACTGAGCTAAAAAATAAGAAATAAGATCATATTTCTGACTCCAAACATAAAAACCTCTTAGATGTGAAAGCTTTACTAACAGAAGAAGACAGTTTGTTGTTTAATAAGGTGAATGAAAGTTTTTAGTTGCTCACTTTGACTAAATGTGAGGAGAAGCCGGCCTGAGCCATCTGCAGGCCGAACCCTCGACCCTGACTGCTGGTTCCTGCAAAACAGAAACACAACACAGAGTCAACATCATCATTTCAATTCCACGTCTGCCCCCAAAAAATGTGTTTGTCTTCTTTAAATGTCATGATTTAACCTTCCTGTCGTCCTCCCGGGTCAAATTGACCCGTCTGTTTTGACTGTTCCTTCTTTCTTTCCTTCCTTCCTTCCTCCCTCCTTCTCTCTTTCTTTCCTCCCTTCCTTCTTTCCTTCCTCTATCCCCCTTTCTTCTTTCCTTCTTTCCACCCGCCCTCCTACCTTCCTTCCTTACTTCTTTCCTCCGTCCTTCCTTCCTCCCTCCTTCTCTCTTTCTTTCCTCCCTTCCTTCTTTCCTTCCTCTATCCCCCTTTCTTCTTTCCTTCTTTCCACCCGCCCTCCTACCTTCCTTCCTTCCTTACTTCTTTCCTTCGTCCTTCCTTCCTTCCTTATTTCCTTTCCTCCCTTCCTTCCTTCCTTCCTTCCTTCCTCCATCCCCCTTTCTTCCTTTTGTCGTTCCTTCCTCTCTCTCTCCTTCCTTCCTTCCTTCCTCCCTGCCTTCTTTCCTTTACTTCCCTCCTTCTTTCCTCCCTCCTTTCCTTCCGTCTTCCTCCCTTCCTTCCTTGACTCGAACACAACAGGAGGGTTAATTGCTATATCAGTTTCAAACCATCAAAACCAAGTGTAACTAAATAAAAAGTGGAATTTGGAGATATTTGAGGTTTTTTTTAGAAGCAGGTGGATGGATGGAAATGCACCTACACTCTCCATCCACACATATTATGTAACACTTATCCTCTAGAGCAGGGGTGTCAAACATGTGGCCCGTGGGACAGAACCGGCCCGCCGAGGGGTGCGATCCGGCCCACTTTCCTTTCTTCCTTCTGTCCTTCGTCCCTACCTTCCTTTTTTTCATTCCTTCCATCTGTCCTTCCTACCATCATTCTTCCTTCCTTCCTTCCTTCCTTCCTCTGTTTCTTCCATCTGTCCTTCCTTCCTTCCTTCCTTCTATCTGTCTTCTCTTCCTTCCTTCCCTTCTTCCTTCCTTTCTTCCTTCCTTCCTTCCTTCCTTCCTCTGTTTCTTCCATCTGTCCTTCCTTCCTTCTGTCCTTACTTCCTTCCATCTGTCCTTCATCCCTACCTTCCTGTTTTTCCTTCCTTCTATCTGTCTTCTCTTCCTTCCTTCCTTCCTGCCTTCCTTCCCTCCATCTTTTTAATGATCTGGCCCACATGAGATCAAATTGGTCCTTCCTTTTTTCCTTTCTTCCTTCCATCTGTCCTTCCTCCCTTTCTTCCTTCTGTTCTTCCTTCCTTCCTCTGTTTCTTCCATCTGTCCTTCCTTCCTTCTGTCCTTCCTGCCATCTGTCCTTCCTACCTTCCTGTTTTCCTTTCTTCGTTCGTTCCTTCTTTCCTTCCTTCCTTCTGTCTGTCTTTCCTACCTTTCTTCCCTCTTTCCTTCCTTCCCTTCTTATTTCCTTCCTTCCTTCCTTCCTTCCCTCCATCTTTTTAATGGTCCAGCCCACATGAAATCATCAAATTGTACTGTATATGGCCCTTGAATGAAAATGAGTTTGTCCCCCCTGCTCTAGAGGGGCGGGATGACTTTGGGCAAGAGGTACAACATAGACAGGCTGGATTTCAATCACAGGGCTTACATTTAGAAAACAGGCAACCATTTGTACTCTCATTCACACCTTTGAGCAATTTAGAGTAGCCAATAATGTGGGAGGAAGTCACAGATGTTTCCTTGAGCTGCTAGCCTCCAGCAGAGATGAGGAGGGGGCTGCAGAAGTCTGAGAACCTTGCTGTTTTCTAACTCAACACCCCCAGATTTCTTTGTAGTTTTCATCCCCAACTGACTCTGACTTAAGTGACTTCACGTGAGGTTTTTTTTAAATCAGATTTCCCACAGCTCCCTCCGGAGACACAAAAGACTTGAGCTCCACTTGAATGTAACTTCAGACATTTAAACACTCAACAAACCCTATGATTTAACATGCTGACCCTCCAGAGTGAAAATCCTTTCTCCCAGAGCGTCCACGATGTCCTTCAGCGCCGACTCGTCCGTCACGTTGAAGAAGTGCTTCTCGTCTGGGTCACTGGCAATGTATTTGATTTCCTTCAGAAAGGCTTCGGGGTTGATTCCTCGCCGGTTGTAGTAACCGAGAACCTGAATGAGACATAGAGGAAACACTCAAGACAGGAGCTACGAGTTCTTAAAGTCTGTGTAAAGTCAGAATAAATATGTGTTCTGAGTTTGACATACCACAGAAAAGTGTGTTGTTAACCACCCTGCCAAATCTGAATGATTAAAAAAATCGCCAAATATATGAAATTAGGCTTCAAAGTTGTGTAAAAATCAGCCTCTTTCTCTGCTCCCAAACGCTGTGGGCGTGGCCACCGAGCCCGCTGAAACCCCGCCTACCAAGTGTCACCTGTCAATCAAAGTCACCACCTCTACCAGAAACATGGACGCTATGTCTGAGAGCTTTCTGCTGCTAGCTCGGCGGCTAACTCAGCTGCTAGCTCAGCGGCTAACTCGGTGGCTAACTCAGCTAACTGGCTAACTGGCTAACTGTAGACTGTAGTAGTAGTAGTGTGTGCTGAATGTATTTCTACCTCTACAGCAGCAGGGGCGGGTTTATGCTAATCACTAAATCCTGAACACAGAAATCTTGAAACACAGTTTGTGAAGCCTAGCTCCACAATTCAAATCTAAATGGTTGAAATACTTTTTACACCTTTTTTAAAAAATACATTTATGACCTATACACGGACACGGTCTTTAAAGCGCATAAATCTTTATTAACATGTAGGGCAGAGAGGAAGGAGGGAGGACAGTGTGAGGGAGCAGGAGGCAGAATCATGATCAGGTCATGGGGGGGGGGGGGGGGGGGGTCAAAGGTAAAGATGGACGGACTCACAGCGATGGCGTACATGGTGATGTTGTCTTTCTCGCTGTCGGGGACGGCCTGCAGCAGGTCTGGACTGTCATGAGATTCTCCATCCGTGATGACGATCATCACCTTCTGAGCGCCCGGCCGGCTGCCGCGCTTGAACGCCTCTGACCTGCAAACACACAAAACGCAAAACGGACTGAGTGACGGCAGCTGATTGGTTTCTGTGTTTTGGGGGGGGGGGGTTTCATTATGAGTTCATATCGTACCGGGCCACGTTGATGCCCAGCGCTGTCCTCGTCTCTTCGCCGCCCCGCTGGTCGATTTTCCTGGCGGCGTCCACCACTTCCTCCACCGTCTGGTAGTCGCTCAGACCGAACTCGTGGACCACCGTGGATCCGTACTGAACCACACCCACCTGCAGCCAAAACACACACCTGAAGTCCTGCGTCTGAACGGTTCAAATCTTTGCTCTAGGGCAGAGGGGGTCAAACTCATTTTCATTCAAGGGCCACATGCAGTACAATTTGATCTGATGTGGGCGGGAGGGAGGGAGGGAAGAAAGGTAGGAAGGAAAGAAGGAAAGAAGGAAGAAAGAAAGAAAGAAAGAAAGGACAGAAGGAAGGAAGGAAGGAAGGAAGGACAGATGGAAGGAAGGAAGGAAGGAAGGAAGGAAGGGAGGGAGGAAGGAAGGCGGGAAGGAAAAGAAGACAGGAAGGAAAAGAAGCTGAAGATG
>NC_070582.1:4316743-4386743 GCF_027409825.1 Scomber japonicus | reverse complement strand
GAGGGAGTAATGAAGGAAGGAAGGAAAGGAGTAGGGAGTAATGAAGGGAGGAGGAAGGAAGGAAGGAAGGAAGGACAGAAGGAACAGTCGGGAGGGTTAACAGACTTCCTGGTTTAGTGTCAGAGTTTCCAGTAGAAGCAGCAGCTGTTAAAGCGACCGTAGCGTACTCTACCTTCACAGGGACGATCAGGTTGCTGCTGTGTTTCTGCAGGTTAACATATGATCAACTTTATAAGGTGATAATATGACAATGTTGTGTTTATAGTCCGCTTTGATCCATTAATACTGCTTCAGAAGTCGGACCAAGATGAAGACAAGTAAAAGGAGCTCAGCCTAAAGTCATTATACTGGTTACCTGACAGTTCTCATATGGATTAGACTTGTCTAGAAAGTGACTCCCATTCAAAAAATGGAAAGAAAGAAAGAAAAGGAGTAAGGAGGGAGGAAGGAAGGAAGGAAAGAAGGAAGGAAGGGAGGGAGAAGAGGAAGGATGGAAGGAAGGAAGGAAGGAAGGAAGGGAGTAAGGAGGGAGGGAGGAGAGGAAGGACGGAAGGAAGGGAGTAAGGAGGGAGGGAGGAGAGGAAGGAAGGAAGGAAGGAAAGGCGTAAGGAGGGAGGGACGAAGGAAATAAGGAGAGAAGGAAGGGAGAAAGGAGTAGGGAGGGAGGAAGGAGTAAGGAGGGAAGGAGGAGAGGAAGGAAGGAAGGAAGGAAGGAAGGAAGGAAGGAAGGAAGGAAGGAAGGAAGGAAGGAAGGAAGGAAGGAAGGAAGGAAGGAACAGTCAAAAGAGATGGGGTCAGTTTGACCCGGGAGGACAACAGGTTCAAAGTCATTATATTGGTTAACTGCCAGTTCTCATATGAATTTGACTTGTCTTTAAAGAAAGTGACTCCCATTCAAAAAATGGAAAGAAAGAAAGAAAAGGAGTAAGGAGGGAGGAAGGAAGGAAGGAAAGAAGGAAGGAAGGGAGTAAGGAGGGAGGGAGGAGAGGAAGGAAGGAAGGGAGTAAGGAGGGAGGGAGAAGAGGAAGGACGGAAGGAAGGGAGTAAGGAGGGAGGGAGGAGAGGAAGGACGGAAGGAAGGGAGTAAGGAGGGAGGGAGAAGAGGAAGGAAGGAATAAGGAAGGAAGTAGGGAAGGAAGGAAGGAAAGAAAGGAGTAAGGAGGGAGGGAGGAAGGAAGGAAAGGAGTAAGGAGGGAGGAAGAAGGAAGATAATTGTATATTTTAATGTTTGGTTATTGGGTTTTATTTTTTATTTATTTTATTTTTTATTATTATTAGTGGGGTAGGGAAGTTAATTGTATGTTTTAATGTTTGTTTGTTTTTTTTAATTTATTTATCAAATTGCTTGATTGTATGTTTTTTATTTCCAATTCTTACTGTTTAAATGTTTGTTTTATATAAAGCACATTGAGTCACCATTGTGTATGTAATGCTGTATATAAATAAAGCTTTCCTTGCCTTGCACCTTATAAAGTTTAGATATGAGTGCCCTAACCCTAATCATTGGTGGTTTACAGAGCTATGTGATGAATTAATGATACAGATGTTGTAAATATGAACCTCGCTGATGGTGAAATGTCCCTTATTGTTTCCTGTTTGATTTATTGACAGGTGTACAGACTGGTGGAGCAGCCTGAATTGATATAAAAGCTACTGATTGAGGCTGTCTTCACTCATTCATGGCTAATCATGGGAATGGGAAATGAAGCTCCTCATTCCTCAATGACTCAATGATTTATAAAACAGAGCCATACATACACACACACGGCTTTATAAATCTTAAGAAAAGAATGTGTATGCATATTTCTGTCTTTGTGCAGACATAGTTTTAGTCATAAATCTTCAGAGAGTTTTATGAATCTGGCCTCGGGACTCTCAGGTCCTCTGGAGTTTTTACCGTCGTTCCAAAAGCGCAGGACAAAAAGGTTTGGTGAGACATTTTTTAGTTTTAGTTGGAACAGTCTGACACGGATGGATATCTTTTAAACATAAAACCTTTTCAGCCTGGTTTTAATCAGACTGTTATAAGTCCGTCATGTTTTCATCTTGTGTTGTAAAACGTTTCATTACCTCTCACCTACTTATTTTAGCCTGTTTGTAACTGTCATTTATCTATTTTACAGGATTAAAAATCTATTTTACTGGTTTTATTACATTTTTATTGAATCTATTTCCCATGTGCATTAGTCATTAGTCACATTTGTACTGTCTTATCCCTCCTGTTGTTCTATATTGGGTCAAAATTGACTCGAGGACATTTGCTCTGTCTTTTAATTGACTTGTGCAAACCTGTATGAAAAGTGAAATTCAAATTATGTTGGACTAATTTCAGAGAGAAGTTTTGTAATTTTTACTGCACAATACATTACTTTTTCAGATTCTGATTTTACATTAAAAAACATAAGCTTGTTAAGCTCTCTGTAACTCAAAAATGACGTATAATTTAATTTAAATGAGGGCTATTGACCATAACTTCCATAAATATATGTAAAACCTGTGATAATAAGGTGGAATGAAGTTGGCTAAAAAGGTCTAATACAGAATTAGGTGATAATTTATAGCTTGCATCAGCTTGTCAGTAAAACACTGACCCGTATGAACACTATATTGATACTCTGTGTGCTTTGTGTGGTAGAACAAAATATGGACACAACAAATGACTTTTTAAAACTAGGAAAATAAAAGTGTATGGGTGTGTAAATGTGTGTAGGTGCAAGACAAAAAAAACAAACCCAAAATAACTCAAGATCAAACCAACTGAGAGGATAGAGAGAGACTGAATACTCAGCCCTCTAATTATAAAGGAGCAGGTGTTTGCCATCTCTCCTAATGAGCCACTTCCCAAGGAACCAATAAATAGGTCATAGGCCTTGAGGCCATCACACTTGTGACTCACCACAAAGCTGTTGTCTCTGGGATTGGAGGTCAGCGACATTCCCAGCTTCATCTCGTCTTTCCTCTCAGACACATTGTCTAGAGATAGTTTCCCTGATCACAGTCACAAGAATCACAGAGTTAATCACAGAGTATGACAGAGTGTAGATGTGAAGTGAGAGTCCCTGCTGACTGTATCATAAATACAGCAGATGCATTTAATTATTCAAGATAAACATCAAATATAATTAGGGATGCCGATATTATCGTTTTTTTAACCGATGTTTGTTCTGTACGCTATAGAATTTCCGAGCCTGCCTGAACGCAGCATGGAACGTTTACCGGCGCGCGTTTGATGACGTTAAACAACAACAAAATGCTAGACTCGCGTGTTGCTAACCTTCGCTAACCGTTGCTAACCGCGGCTAACAAGTTCATAGCGTCCACCGCCGTGTACACAAACACACAAACAGGAACGAGGTTTACCTCCTCGTTGACATTTTCTCTGTTATGTTTTCGGCGAGTCTCCTCTGTGACGTCACCGCCATAGTCCGGTGGGTCCTATCAGAGTGCTACTCTTCTGGAGACACAACAGCTGAGAGGAGTGACGGAGAGGACTTCTTCCCGCCTCCAGAAACGGGGCTTATGTCTGTGGTTTGGAACTATTTCCAAGTGAGTCTTACTCATACTAAATTTGCAATGACTGCAGAGTAACATAATAAATATGGCAGTGACATATTGGCACTTTTTTTCATAACTTAAGTTGAAGTTGTTCTCTTATTTAGCACAGACAGTGTTTACACGTGGAAAGCCATGTTGCATTTATGTTTGCATCCAGTGGAGCATCACAATAAAATTAGGCATAATGTGTTAATTCCATAATAGGAGATATGTTCCTATGCATATATCGGTATAGGAAATTAAGAGTTGGGGAATATCGGATAACGGCAGAAAAGTCAATATCGAGCATCCCTAAATATAATTGATCTACTAACAAGTGTCCTAACCCTGATATATCTTATGCCTCTGTGCTGTAAAAGTATTAAAAACATGTAAATGAACCACAGTGCTGCTCTGGGTCACATGTTGCTTTGTTCCTGGAGAGAGTGGTGACTTTAGTTTGTGAGCAATATGAGCAGAATCAAATATCACGATATTTCTAATGCCCTGATATAGATATTTTGACAGTATTGTAGGGATTACTATCCGTGCTTTCATAAAATATTTACGCAATGAGATTTTTGATAATCATCTGAAATGTGGATTTAATGACTACTGTAATACAGCCTTTAAAAGTAGGAAAAGAACAACACTTAGTCCATATTACGATATTCAAAGTCTAAGACGATATCTATAAAATATCACAATATCGATATAATATGGATTTATTGCCCAGCCCTAGTAGAAAAGTCTCGTACGTATCACAACTTCTCAAAGGACTTCAGTACAAACTCAAGAGGTTGTGACATGTAGCATGAGTCTTTGTGCTTTAAATAGTTTATGGAAAACAACGGCAGAGGTCTACAGCACAGAGGAAGAAGATGTATATCAGGCTTTGGATACACACACGCAATACTAGTGGAGTAGATCTGTTGATAATAAGAAAAACGTTGGAGATTGGCAGCTTTATCCTTTAAGACACCGTTGTTATTAAGACAGCATGTTGGATATATGTTGCAGTTGCCATGAGGGTGAACTGGCTCTCTGGCCTCACGATAAAAAACCTCCATGAAGAGAGAGATCCAAAACCCTTGTTACTTTGATCTCTGTTGCATCATGTAAGGCTTCAGTACGAACACCTGTCAAAGATGTGCTGACGAACGTGTGATCATACGTGGGACCATAGACTGTATAAAAGAAATGGACTTAACATCCGTGACATCACCCATTGGTTTGTGGACTGCTGCTCGGAAGCCAATAGTTTCGAATCATCTTGAACATTTCAGGTGCATGCTGGGAAAAATAAAAACACGGATTCTACTTATATGGGCATGAGACGGGGTCATGGGCGGAGCGGGGAGGTTGCTATGGTTGCGAGGGCTGGATCTCGAGGACATTGGTCAATCAACCTGTCAATCAGGACGTAGCCACGCCCTAATGCATACCCTGCTTTATCATCAAATATAAAATCAGGGAGGCCAAAATGTCCCAAATGAACATCATACTGCATTGAAGAAGGCTTTAAACTAGCGATTGAGACCATAAACACATTTTGAAAACGTTTACTGAGGTTAGAAATCAAGTGAGAAGTTGGTGAATTCTCCATTGACTTGTATAGAGACGGTCGCCCCCTGGTGGCCTTTTGATAGAATGCAGCTCTAAATTACTTCCGCATTGGCTTCATTTCAGAGGACTGGAACTCCCCGCCTGCGAACACCTGGATCGGATACGTTTCTCACCCAGGTTGAGTCGGCTGCAGTTTGCAGACCTTCTGGTATCCAGCGGACATCTGTACACATCACCGGTCTGCTGCTGCCCGGTGGATTCAAAGGGAGCTCCGACCAGCAACCTGGAGGTACACACACACACACACACACACACACACACACACACACACACACACACACACACACACACACACAGATGTTTGACTACCCTTGTTAAGACATCACATTGACTTCTATCCATTGTGGACAGCTGAACTCAAACCTTTGCCTCATTAGGACTGAGATTTGCTCTAACTCGACAAGGATGGTGAGTGTTTATACCAAAAAAAAGCACACACACACATGCACACACACACACACACACACACGCACACAACTGAGGCTCAAACAATACAGGAAGTTATGGATTTATCTTTCTAAGACACACAGCAGGGCCTCAAATAAAACGCTCAGATGGTGAATCAACAGGAAATTTAACTGTCAGATGTGTTTTCTTCTCTCTGATGCAGATTTATTGAGCATCACAAAGCAATGCACATGTTTCTCTGATGTAGCTCAAAACATTTTGTATTTATAAAAACTAATACATATTGTAAATATATTGTGCAGTTGTGCAGAGAAGTCCTTTGGGGCAAGTTTCACAGTTCAGATGTTTTATCAACTCCAGGATTGAGGAAAGTAGAGAAACCAGTAAGAAGACTTAGTCCTGTTTCCATTAAAGAAGTTTGGGTACAATTTAGGAGGCGGGAACTTCCTCTCGGCCATTGTGTCTCCATTGCAGAGTCGGACCTTGATAGGACCCACCAAACTCTGGAGGTGACCTAATCATTCTGCAACAGTTTCAATCATTGCGTTCTTCTGCTGGGTTTTAAAAATGGCGCTTTCTGTTGACCAGGAAGGAAGGAAGTTAGGGGGATGGAGGAAGGAAGGAAAGAAGGACAGAGGAAAGAAGGAAGGGAGGAAGGTAGGGGGAGGAAAGAAAGAGAGAAGGAGGGAGGAAGGAAGTTAGGGGGATGGAGGAAGGAAGGAAAGAAGTACAGAGGAAAGAAGGAAGGAAGGAACAGTCAAAACAGACGGGGTCAATTTGACCCAGGAGGACGACCCAAAGGTGAAAAAAAGAAACACAACGTATGACTAATTAAACTATAACGAAGCTCCTTTTTTAAGCCTGAACTGACTCAAACCTTCATTCCTTTATTAGTGACACTACTTTCTATCATTTTCTTATATTTTCTTCCACCTGTCTTTGTTTATGATGACCGATTTGCTGGATGATACCAGTCTAGGATAAATCTGTGAGAAGATGTTGTCCTTTTTTCCACTCTTCACACATGATTCATTTCAGCTGCTCTTTGTTAATCTACCTTCCGCTTTAAAATGCCCCAAATATGTTCTGTTGGATTCAGGTCAGAGAACATACTTGGCCAGGTCGTAGTGACTCTTTTTTTTCTTTCTTTCTTTCTTTAAAAGCTCTTGCGTGATTTTTGCAGAGTCTTTGGGATCATTGTCATGTTGGAAAATGACTTCCCTGCCAACCGTCTTGAGACTGGGAGTCATGTGTTTATCTGGATATTAAACAGATGACTCCCGGTATTAAAAGTGCATTGATAGTGCCATCTATAAATGTCATCTCCTCTAAACCTTCTGCACTCCAGTAGCTCCACATCAGCAACGCTCCCACCTCCATAGTTCACTGTCAGCACTGCGTTGTGTCCTGTCCATGTCACGCTGAACCCCATCGCATCCAAACAAACTGACCCAAGTTTTTCTTTTTTTTTCTGAGCAATGTTTTTCTTCTTGGACATCGTCAGTTGGAGTTGACTTCATGTAATGTCCTCGTACTGTCTGGGCAGCCACTGAAACATCAATTTTAACATTTCAGCATTTCAGCAGCACTTTGCCTTTGTCTATTTTTCAATGGAAGGAAATGCTTTTTAAACAAATAGCATGAAAAGCTACATGACTAAATCATTAACCCTCCTGTTGTCCTCAAGTCAAGAAAGGAGGGAGGGAGGAAGAAGGAAAGGAAGGAAGGAGAAAGAGAGAAGGAGGGAGGGAGGGAGGAACGAACGAACGAATGAAGGAACAAAGGAAGGAAGGAGAAAGAGAGAAGGAGGGAGGGAGGAAGGAAGGAAGGAAGGACAGGAAAGAAGGTAGGGGGAGGGAAGAAAGAGAGAAGGAGGAAGGAAGGAAGGATAAAGGAAAAGAGGAAGGGAGGAAGGTAGGGGGAGGAAAAAGAGAAGGAGGGAGGAAAGGTGGAAGGAAGGAAGGATAGATAAAGGAAAAGAGGAAGGAAGGAAAGAAGGACAGAGGAAAGAAGGGAGGAATGTAGAGGGAGGAAAGAAAGAGAAGGAGGGAGGAAAGACAGAAGAAGGAAGGAAGGAAGGAAGGAACAGTCAAAACAGACAGAGTCAATTTGACCCGGGAGGATGACACGGCTTCTTCTACTCTCTCACATCTTTGTAAAGTCTCTCTGTCTGGTTTCTTACATGTTCAGGTGACTCCTCGCCGTGTGGAGCCGTTTCACATTACACACACGACCCAGACTGAAAACTGAGAAAGTGTCATAACCCCCCCCCCCCCCCCCACTCTCTACTTCTACCTCCTAGTCTGCTCTCTTTCTTTCTCTCTGCCCTTCCTTGTGTGTTAATGCATGACTGCAGAAGTGAAGACATGTGTTTAGGTGTCAGGGTACCAGCTGCCATAAATCCTGATTAGCCCCCCCCATATATATAAATATATCTATACCTGGTTCTGCAAACACCTCATCCTTAGATCTCACACTCTGTTTTTGCAGTTAGAGGCACGCATTTAGTCCTTGTTGAGTCTTTTTACTTTTTTTGCCAGTAATGTGCTTTTTCTTAACACCAGTTTCTCTGTGTCTGCAGTTTCTCTCCATCTGCCATCCTTCCTGTCTTCCCCATCATCTTTGAATAATGCTTACTGACCATCATTTAATAATAATAAATAATAAATACTTTATTTTTGGATAGGGACGGTGCACATTGATGAACATCGATATTTAAACATCTCTGTAAACATGCTGGATAATAGTAAAACTGCTCATTTGCATCTGTAGTCCTTGTGTAAAACCTATGATAACACGTAAAGCTGGCTAAAAGGGTCTAACAGAGAATTGGGTGATTAGTTATAACTTATGCTTTATGAACAGTCAGGACAGTGGAGGATAACACTTGCATAGTAGATGGAAAGACAACAACAAATAAAGGTGTGTGTTTTTACGCATATGAGTAAAAAAAAAATCTATTTTTCTTTTTTAACCCTCCTGTTGTCCTCAAGTCAAGGAAGGAAGGAAGGAACCAAGGAAAGAAGGGAAGAAAAGGGGGGAGGGAGAAAGAAAAGAGGAAGGAAGTATGCATCAGGTTTATTAATGAAAGAGAGAAGGAGGGAGGAAAGAGAAAAGGAAGGAAGGAAGGAAAGGAGGGACGGAGGAAGGTAGGACAGAGGAAAGAAGGAAGGGAGGAAGGAAGGAGGGTGGAAAGAAGGAAGGAAGGAAGGAAGGAGGGAGGGAGGAAGGAAAGAAGGAGGGAGGGTGGAAAGAAGGAAGGAAGGAAGGAAGGGAGGAAAGAAAGAAGGGAGGAAAGGAGGAAGTACAGACGGAAAGAAGGAACAGACAAAACAGACCCGGGAAGACGACACAAAGGTTAATAAATGTATTAATGTGTTTTGTTTTAGTTCGTTCTTTGCTTTTTTTAAGTCTGTTTCTGTTTGTTTTGTCTGTTTATAATTTGTAGTCTCCAAAAAAAAAAAAAGCAGACAAACATTTAAACAAAGACAGGTTGGATACAAGACAAAGGATGGACGACTACGGCACAAACACACAATAAAAAGAACTAAGAAGCCCATAAAAAAGCAACTGGAAACATAGATGTTTAGTGTAGTGCTCTTTTTAACTGTGGGGTCTTGAGTTGGGGGTCTAATGCAGGTCATTCAGTGTGATATAGAAACACTCGAGCCGATGAACTTCCCGCTGCTGCACTCAGAGGTCAGACCTTGTTCGAAGCTGCTGCAGCTGCTGGAGCGATCAGCGGCGGTGGCGGCGGCGGCGGTCGTGTTAAACGCAGGTCCTGCTGCTGCGGTGTCACACAGCGAGCAGGTTATTAGTGTTAAATCTGGAGGAGAAAACACATGTGGCCTGTGGCGGGTTCTGGGAAAAAGGGGCTGACTCACATACCAGAGGAGATGCCATAGTAGAGTAGCTAACCCTCAATCTGCTAATGTGTCTCCCTTCCACATCAAACGGGTGGAGGAGCGCTGACAAACCACATCCCCAAAAACTGCAGACGACCCGAGTCCACATCCTGCAGCCCTGCAGACCTGCAGCAGCAAACGGCAGACACAAACACGCCAGCCATGCAGTGACATCACTTCATCACGCTGGTCGCTTCCTGAGCAGGTGCTGTCATCTTAGTTTACTGGTAAAGCCTCTAAACTGTACCTGCTTCTTCTTTTTACTACTTTAATGCGTGGCTTCATTTCCCGTAATGACTGTTGAGAAACCCAAGAGGAGAAACTTGAACTGTTTATCCAGCTGAACACATTTTGGTTTGTTTCCTGCTTCTGGTGTTCTACAAACGGATCTCAAATTTCTTCTTCTATTACTATTCAAACTTCAGAAGTCAGTGCTCGCTCTTAATCCTCCTGTTGTCCTCGAGTCAAGGAAGGAAGGGAGGAAGAAGGAAAGAAAAGAGGGAGGGAGGGAGGAAGGAAGAAGGAAGGAAATTAGAGAGGAAGGAAGGAAAGAAGGACAGAGGAAAGAAGGAAGGAGGGAGGGAGGAAGGACAGAGGAAGGAAAGGAGGGAGGGAGGGAGAAAGGAAAGAAGGACAGAGGGGAGAAAGGAAAGGAGGGAGGACGGAGGGAAAGAAAGAAGGAAGGGAGGTAATAGGGATGGTGGAAAAAAGGAAGGAGGGAGGGAGGGAGGAAGGAAAGAAGGAAGGGAGAGGAAGGAAAGGAGGGAGGTAGTAGGGAGGGAGGAAAGAAGGAAAGAAGTAGGGAGGGAGGAAAGAAGGAAAGAGGGAGGGAGGGAGAAAGGAAAACAGGAAGGAAGGAAAGAAGGACGGAGGAAGGGAGGTAATAGGGAGGGAGGAAAAGAGGAAGGAAGGAAGGAAGGAAGGACGGAGGAAGGAAGGTAATAGGGAGGGAGGAAAGAAGGAAGGAGGGAGAAAGGAAAAGAGGAAGGGAGGAAAGAAGGACAGAGGAAAGAAGGAAGGGAGAGAAAGGAAAGGAGGGAGGACGGAAGGAGGGAAAGAAAGAAGGAATGGCAGGGGCTACTACATTGCTGCCAACCTGCTCATCAGGAGGGAAACTAACCAGCAATAAGAGCAATTTGGGGGTTAAGTATCTTAGGAACCACCGATCTTCCAATTGGTGGACGACCGCTCTTCCTCGTGAGCCACGGCCGACTAGAAGGAAATAACAGAAAGCTCAGAGAGTCTCTTGTGATTCTGAAATGAACACCCATCTAAAACGGTCCAGCGGTGAAAGTTGCACAAGAGACACGAGGTGAGAATGTGTTTTGTGTTCTGTGTAAATAATCATCCTCTCTGCTGCACTATATAAACAGCACACTACATCTATATCAGGGGTGCTAAACATGCGGCCCGAGGGCCAGAACCGGCCCGCCGAGAGGTCCAATCCGGCCCAGTTTCCTTCTTCCTCCTTTCCTTCCTTCCGTCTGTCCTTCCTACCTTCCTCCCTTCCTTCCTTCCTTCTTTTCCTTCTTGTCTTCCCTTCCTTCCTTCCTTCCGTCTGTCCTTCCTACCTCCCTTCCTTCCTTCCTTCCTTCCTTCCTTCCTTCTTTTCCTTCTGTCTTCCCTTCCTTCCTTCCGTCTGTCCTTCCTACCTCCCTTCCTTCCTTCCTTCCTTCCTTCCTTCCTTCTTTTCCTTCTGTCTTCCCTTCCTTCCTTCCGTCTGTCTTTCCTACCTCCCTTCCTCCGTCTTCTTTTCCTTCCTTCCTTTTATCTGCCCTTCTTCCCTTCCTTCTTGTCTTCTCTTCCTTCCTTTTGTACTTATTCCCTTCCTTCCTTCTGTCTGTCCTTCTACCCTTCCTTTCATCTGCCCTTCTTTTCCTTCCTTCCTTCCATCTGCCCTTCTATTCCTTCCTTCCTTCCATCCATCCATCTTTCCATCCTTCTTGTCTACTCTTCTCTTCCTTCCATCTGCTCTTCCTTCCTCCCTTTCTTTCTTCCATCTTTCCTTCCTGTATTCTCTTCCTTCTCCTCCTTTTCTTTCCTTCCTTCCGTCCGTCCTTCCTTTTAATAATCCGGCCCACATGAGATCAAATTGGGCCTTGAATGAAAATGAGTTTGACACCTCTGATCTATATTCAGTAAAAGCTATAAATCTATAGAAATGGAGATAAATCGGGAAATCTATGTCGTATCATTTAACGCTACAGATAAACTTTCTAAATTGTGTCTTCAGCATCTTCAGAGTCACACTGTTCTTCTTGTGTAAGGAGTAAAAACAAACACACTCTGTCTCTCAGACACAAACACACACACACACACGGATCTCAGCGTGAAGGTTGCTGCCTACATAAATACTTCAGCTCGACTCTATAAACACACGCAGTCGGAGGTTTGACCCCAGATTTGACTGAGGTCGGCACAGGTCAACGGGTTTGACCTCAGACGGACCAAAACAGCATCCTCAACGCAAACATATACACAGAGCTTACCGCTGAGGTCTGTCTCAGTTTGATTACCGTATTTTCCACACTATAAGGCGCACTGGATTATAAGGTGCACCTTATTGGCCTATTTTATAATTTTTTTTAACCCTTAAACAGGCAGGAGTGGAAAATTACATGTAAAAAATCCCAATTTGATGTTACTAGTAGCACGTAAAGTAAAATATTTCCACTCATATTTTTAATATATTTTGGATTTTATGAGTTGTGTCTCCACCAGGATGTGTTGCCCTTATTAAGGCATACAATGGTGATAATGGTAAAAACACTTAAATGTGTTATTTAACATAGAAAAGTGATACATTCTGGTCATTAATACTAGTTTCTAAACTGATTTTTATCATTTTATAACTACCACAAGCTTTAATTCTACCAATATAAGGCACATATACATTTAAACAACCACCTTAACCAATCATGCTCCTTATAGAGTCTGTATCTCCTGGTGCACGCTGCCTGTCAGTATCATATCAGCTGGTAGCCAGTCCATTGGCTCCGCATTGCCGCGTCAACACGCCGGAGGGTTTCAAGTCTTGTAAGCCACGAAATATTACCGTAATAGCCATATACAAGGTGCACCGGATTGTAAGGCGCACTGTCAGCTTTTGAGAAAATTGAAGGCTTTTTAGGTGCGCTGTATAGTGCGGAAAATAGGGTAAAGTTAAACCAACATGATGAAGTTAGTCACAATAGACAATGTAGTACAACATCAGGAGGTTGTGACATGATGTAGCACAACAAGCTAGCCCACAAGTTCAGGCACATGCTGAGTGAAGTCTGCTTTACACAGAACAACTCTCCTGAGACTGAAAACGTGACTGAACATGTGACCCAGTGCAGCAATGTGGCTCACTTATGTGTTTTTAATGGTTTTTGGACAGCAGCAGAGGCCTACAGCACAGAGGATGAAGATATATTAGGCTGTCGTCCTCCCGGGTCAAACTGACCCCATCTCTTTTGACTGTTCCTTCCTTCCTTCCTTCTTTCCCTCCCTGCTCCTTTCCTCTTTTCTTCCTCCTTCTTTCCGTCCTTACTCCTTTCCTTCCTCCCTCCCTACTCCTTTCCTTCCTTCCTTCCTCCCTCCCTCCTTACTACTTTTCTTCCTCCCTTCCTTCTCTCCTTACTCCCTTCCTCCCTCCCTCCCTCCTTACTCCTTTCCTTCCTCCCTCCCTCCTTACTCCTTTCCTTCCTTCCTTCCTTTCTCCTTTCCTCCCTCCCTCCCTCCTTACTCCTTTCCTTCCTCCCTCCCTCCTTACTCCTTTCCTTCCTCCCTCCCTCCTTACTCTTTTCCTTCCTTCCTTTCTCCTTTCCTCCCTCCCTCCCTCCTTACTCCTTTCCTTCCTCCCTCCCTCCTTACTCCTTTCGTTCCTTCCTTCCTTCCTTGACCTGAGGACAACAGGAGGGTTAATCATAGAAAGTCCCCAGTCAAATCCTATAAACTAACAATAACTGATTTTCTGTCTACTAGTTTTAAGAGGAAACAACACATGACATATCATCTTTTAAGTTGATATGTTGAACTTGTTAACAAACAGTTGCTTATTTCCACATCAAGCAACAATGGAGCAACATTATGATTAATCTGGACTCACGTTTGTGTCCGCCTGTTGAATGTAAAGTCCAATATTCACTTTTATACTGCAGCTGTTGCTCGGCCTCACATGGGACAGTCACTCTTTGTATAATCAGCTGCTTAAGCGGCCCACATAGTCACTAAGGATTTCTGCTCCCGATGGCCAATGACTCTGAATTTAAGGAAGTTTATGCTCCTTTTCTCTACTTTATCTGTTCGAAAAACCTCAAAAACTCATTTACATGTTAAACAGAGCATTTGGGAAACTATGACATTGTAGTTTGTGGCTTTGTGTAATGAGCATGCGCCTGAAACAACTGCTACTAAAGCTCACTACCAAGCCCCCAGAAACAGCACAGGGCTTTGAAGCCAATCTGATAAAGTGGCCAAACTATATTTACAACATCAGGTGATGCTATTAGACTTTTTCCCATAAACTTACATTGTGAAAGAGACGTCTGTAAATCAGTGGACGCATGTTTCTGAGCTCTGCGAAGTGGCTCATTTCACTATCAGAATTTGATCCGTTTGGTCAGATTATGGGCCCAATGATGCGGAACAGGAAGAGCTTTTTTGGCTTCATGCACCACTGAGCGGCTTTGATACATCCACGCTCACTACACATAGTCAAAATGTTCCTTACTGGTATTTGACATATCATAGGAGACTTTGTTGTAGACTTTATCATTAGCATACTTTTTAGAGCAATTGTAGTCATTTGTGCATTCTTGTGTGCAGAGATATTTTTGTAAATAAAGGTTGAGTGGAAAGAATTTCCTTTTTCAAAAAGAAGGGGGACAATATCAGTTTAGAAATATCCATACACATGTGGTGAAGGTCTGAGTCTGTCTGGATAACAGCACTAGGCAAACACCTGAAATGTAAATGTCGCCAGAGTTAAAAAAAAACTCTGCAGAATAACGATGTCAGATCCCCCCGTAGAAAAACACACACACACACACACACACACACACACACACACACACACACACACAGCTGAGTGATGGGCTTCCCAGAGGGAGGTTGGGGAATAACAAACCGCAACACATAGTTTCCAGATCCTCCGCTCTGCCCCGGGATGCAGGAGAGGCCGGTCGTGAGACAAATGCAAATAGTTTCCACTTATTTACCTGCGACTTCAAAGGCACAGAGATTTTGTAATCCTGGAAGACTGTGAGGTATTCATCCAGGCTGAAAGGTTTCCAGGTAAAGAAAAAAGAAAAGAAAAGAGAGAGACAGAGTACAGAGGACCAGGACTGTTGCGCAATCTTAACGGCATCTGCACACAGACGGGAACAACAACAACAACAACAGCTTGACTATGATACATCGCACTTCTTTCAGTTTTATCAGATTTTATCTTGGTTCATCTCTTCTAGTCTTAACGTGTCATTTGGCCTCCAGCTGCCCTTAAAATGAGGTAATTAGATAATTTTCAAATTTGTTTTATGATCCTTGGATAACATCACTTAACACGTCTTGCTCAGTTCAAATGAACTCTGATGCCTGTTTGGTTTGGTTCATTTAGGCAGGTGTCAATTCAACTTGAAAACTAGACGAAAAAGACCAAACAACAACAGACAAATCACAGGACTGAGTGATTTTAAGGTGAATTTAAAGCATAAACTACTACATATATACATTGTTCTGAGGGTGAACTGTCAAGAAAGTGATCTGTATGTCTTTATAGAGGATTTGGTTTGATTGTATCGTGTCTACATGACAGGAGCAGCTGTTTTCAGGAGGTACAACTAATTGGAAAATTGGAAGATTGGAAGATTGGTGGAATGGTGGATTGATACTCTGGCACATCCAGTCGGCGTGTGTGTCAGATACTGAACCTCAAATTGCTGCCAATAGCTGTGCCAGTGGTGGGTTTAGATTAGATCCTGATGAGCAGGTTGGCGCCTTGCATTGTAGCTTCTGCTGTCAGTGTGTGGACGTGTGTGGATGGGTGAATGTGAGATGTAGTAGGAGCTATGCAAAGGCTGTTCATTTACCATCTAACATCTTGCACCTGTAACGACACACAACAATGATGTCATGGTTTACTGGAGTACACCTGTACATTACTGCGGCCAAGTGAGGGGTTAAACCACTGGTCGGTCTGTACATCTAGACCAACCAGTGTGGATTGGTTTCTATAGATCTAGACCAACCAGTGTGGATTGGTTTCTATCGATCTAGACCAACCAGTCTGGATTGGTTTCTATAGATCTAGACCAACCAGTCTGGATCGGTTTCTATCGATCTGGACCAACCAGTCTGGATTGGTTTCTATGGATACAGATCAACACAGACTTGGTTCTATAGATACTGACAGATCTCTACAAAGTGGTTAACCCAAATGAGTCCAACATCCTCTCATTTCACCTAGTCTCATCTCACCTCTTCACTGAATTTCAGCTCATTCTATCTTATTTAATCTAGCCTCTAATTGCATCTAATGTAAGTCTTCTTTTATCCTATTTTATCTTAATCTCATTTTAATCTCATTTTATCCTATTTTACATTGCCTTACCTAATCTCATTATCTCTTATCTCATATCACTTAACCTATTTTTATTTGACCTCATCTCCTCTTCCCTGCAGCAGAAAAAAAACTGCTGGAGGTTTAAATGTGTTTGCAGGTATTCGAGAGTCCAACAGCAGGTTGGAAACATAAAGATAAAGGACAGGAGAGAAGACACTCACAGCAGACTGTTATACTGCTAAAGATAATTTATTCAGGAAAATTTGCCACAAGCCATACGATCAGATCATTATGAAATCCTAATTTATAGCAGAGGGGAATATAAATAACGCCCAGACACTGTACCGATATGTTCAACCTATCAAACACATTGGTGGAAAAAGCGTTATCCCAACACGATCCTAAAATCCCGACATGATTCACTGACACGCTGCACAGGGAGGACGCAAAACAACAATCAACATTCCTGGAAATATTTCCAAGTCTGAGGTTTTTCGACTCACCAAACGAGAACATGAAACTTTTGTTTCTGACAGGCCAGAGTATCCAATAAATCCTCAAATTTAACAGCTTTTTTTCCCTTTTTTACCCAGACAGAAAGAGAATTATTGGACATTATCTTTTCTATCTTTACATGAAAGTACTTGGCGAGGAGATTGACTCAGGCTGCCAAACACTGTCAACAAACCTAAAATTGAATTGATCTGAAAGTCTCATTAGTAATGGAGTGGATGAGTGGACTTTTGTGCAGTTTAGTTATTTAACTTAAGATTTATTGACTATCTTTCCAAATCTATCTTATACAAATATAACACAGTGGGCTTTGGAATCTCCCTCCCTATACAAACAAAACCACCCAAACCATTTGTCAATTAAAAAAAAAAAAAAAAGCTCCACTGAAACGAACGCTTTCAAAATGTACAACTATCACATTAATTTCGTAGGGTTAGGATCTACTGGCTTGTTGTCAAACACTATGAGAGCAAAATCACTCACAATGACAATGAAAGATGAGATGTTACTGTAGCTCCTATTGTAGCTGAACAATCCACCTCAAACTGGTTCCACAGTAGAAAGGCACAACTTGAGTAGATAGATAGATAGATAGATAGATAGATAGATAGATAGATAGATAGATAGATAGATAGATAGATAGATAGATGAGATGATATGTTACTGTAGCTCTCTCAACAGTCCACCTTAAACTGGTTTCACAGTAGAAAGGCACGACTTGAGTAGACAGACAGACAGACATGTATATGTTTTTCCTTATTTATGTAAAGCACATTGAGTTGCCATTGTGTATGAAATGCACTATATAAATGAAACTGCCTTGCCTTGCCTTGCCTGCCTATATGTATAGACAAGGCCAGTACAAAGTAGCTTTGATAGATATAGACAGACCAGTCTACAGTGGTTTCTATAAATGTAGATGGACCAGTCTAGGCTGGTTTCTATAGATGTAAACAAATACATTTAGGCTGTTTCTACAGATCTAGACCGACCAGTCCAGGCTGGTTTCTATAGATGTAGACAAACTAATGTAGACTGGTTTCTATAGATGTAAACAAATACATTTAGGCTGTTTCTATAGATCTAGACCGACCAGTCTAGACTGGTTTCTATAGATCTAGACCAACCAGTCTGGATTGGTTTTTATAGATCTAGACCGACCAGTCTAGACTGGTTTCTATAGCTCTAGACCAACCAGTCTGGATTTGTCTCTATAGATCTAGACCAACCAGTCTGGATTGGTTTCTATAGATCTAGACCAACCAGTCTGGATCGGTTTCTATGGATACAGATCAACACAGACTTGGTTCTATAGATACTGACAGATACTACAAACTGGTTTCAGGGTCTGCTGGATTAGTAGTGAACTGGGATTCTCACCACTGACGCCCTCCTGCTTCGTGCTGCTGGACTGTGTAGCCAAACTGGGTTTCTTTAGAACCATAGTAGATCTTGTAGTTCTTTGTGTCAAAGTTGAAGCAGAGCTGAAGATCTGAAACAAAACAAAAAAAAAACAAAAGTTACTTCAAACATGACTCAGCTTGTTCCTCATGGCTGTTACAGTAGTTTGGTTTCTGGAGGGGAATGTTCACCAACTTCCACTTTGCAAACTGGAAGCTGTCCAGTGTAACCAGTCCACACAAAAAAAAACACAGAGCTATAACCACAGATTATTTGCCTAAGAGGACACATATTTGGTTTGTATTTTTTATGTTATTTTTCATCTTGGACTGGATAAAATTGCCATATTATTGGATGTTTCCAGAAGCTCCAGCTCAAGTTTGAAATATAATTCACAGAGTAATTTCTACACTGGCAGCAGCAGGATGGAGACCAAGAATCTAATGCAGCTACAACAAACACTGGGATCACTTCATGGAAAAAGTGCCACTCTGCTTTCACTTTTTCACTACCACTCTGTCTACCTACACTTTAGACCCACTGCTAAATGGGAAAGGTTTAATTCTCTCTCTCTGGGGATCTAGGAATTGTAGGAAAGTCTCTGATTGACGTCAAAGTTGACATGGAAGGTTGAAGGAAAATGGTCTCTTCAAAAAAGTAAATTACACTTCATCACTGAGAGATGTTGTGGACTCAGAGTTTCCTTTCAGAGCCCCGTTGGCCTGGAATCAAGATTTCTGTTTCTCGTCCACTTTCCCACAGAAGAGAAAAGAATGAAAGTACTAGATCGCATACCTTCCCCGCAGGTATGTGGAGGGACATGAATCATAGACTCCAAACCAACCACGCTACAAATAGAAACTGAATCAATGCTTCTTTGTCTACTATATTAGAGAGTGAAAATGATCAGTGTATTAAAATGAAAATCAATCATTGTCAAAATGTTTTTATTTTAAGTAAAAACACAATTTCAAGAGCCAAGAATGTAGACTAGTGACATTGCTAAGGTATAAAAGTCAGTAATTTAGTTAGTTACAGTCAATGATCGGACAGTTAGTTAGTTAGCTAGTTAGTTAGTTACAGTATCACATTTTCAGTAGTTAGTTAATTAGTTAGTATGTTAATTAGGGATGTTCGATATTGACTTTTCTGCCGATATCCGATATTCCGATATTGCCCAACTTCTCATTTCCGATACCAATATCACCCGATACTGATATATGCAGGCTTTTTACACCAAAACTGTTAACAACATAACATATCTCCTATTGTGGAATTAACACACCGAACTCTGGCGGTGATGTCACAGAGGAGACTCGCCGAAAACATAACAGAGAAAATGACAACGAGGAAGTAAACCTCGTTTCTGTTTGTGTGTTCGTGTTCACGGCGGTGGACGCTATGAACTAGTTATCCACAGTTAGCAACGGTTAGCGACCCACGAGTCTAGCGTGTTGTTGTTGTTTACGTCATCAAGCGCGCACCAGTAAACGTTCCATGCTGCGTTCATGCAGACTCGGAAATGCTGAAGCCTACAGAACAAACATCAGTTATAAAAACCTGGTACCGATACTTCCCGATATTACATTTTTAATTAAACATCAGCCGATAATATCGGAGGGCCGATAATATCGGACATTCTGAATGTTAATGATAGTAGCTAGCTGAGTAGTTAGTGAGTCAGTTACTTAGTTAATTACAGTACTAAACTTTTCAATAGTTAGTTATTTAGTTAGTTACTTACATTATCTAATATCCCAGTAGTTGGTTAATTAGTTAGTTAGTATCATAGTTAATGTAGCTAGCTGACCAGTTAGTGAATCAGTTAGTTGGTTAATTACAGTATCAAACTTTGCAGTTGATTACATTATCTATTATCCCAGTGGTTAGTTAGTTAGTTAGTTAGCTGGAGTATCAAACTTTCCAGTAGATGGTTGATTAGTTATAGTAGCTAGCTGACCAGTTAGTGAGTCAGTTAGTTAATTAATTACAGTATCAAACTTCGCAGTAGTTAGTTAATTAGTTAGTTGATTACATTATATATTATCCCAGTGGTTAGTTAGCTAGTTAGTTAGTTAGCGTATCAAACTTTCCAGTAGATGGTCAGTGAGTTAGTATGTTAGTTATAGTAGCTAGCTGACCAGTTAGTGAGTCAGTAAGTTAATTAATTACAGTATCAAACTTTACAGTAGTTAGTTATGTTATCTAACCCTAACCCTAACTTCCAAGTGGTTAGTTAATTTAAAAAAAACTATTTTGTTAGTTGCAGTATCAGTTAATTAGTTAGTTCGTTTGTTCGTGTAGAAGAAAATCACTTAAATCCTTGTTCAAAGTTTGCTGTGAATGTGTTTTTTATTGTTATCCCAGGTATCAGTGAGAGGACTGATCAAGACCAAATGAAATGGAAGTATTTTAAACAGTAAGACCAAAGCAGTGATCAGCAAAGAAACAAAAGGCAGGATGGGGGGGGGGGATTTACATTCAAACCTTACAGTGTGACACACAGGCAAGATCAATGCTCAGCTTAGTGGGGGGGGGGGGGGGTTCTCAGGTGGTCGGCTGACGGTCGGATGTTAACTGCAAAGGGTCAAAACAGGAGGGGGCTTTACATTCAGACAGAAGCAATAAGGGGCTGTTTCCAGATGTCACTTGATTATCACGTCTCTCTACACAAATTTGTATTTCTTCTTCATTAGTTAGTTATCTACAACTCCGAGCTTTTTTACTTAGTTAGATGTTTTATTTTTTATTTTGCATCGACACAAATGAAATCTGTCCCATACTACACACATGGAGGTGCTTCTTAAAAAAGTTTTACAGAGGACATAAACTCCCCCTCCTCCCTCCTGCACTGACCCAACTCCCTCTGGTTCCCATTAAAACCTTTATCGGGAAGGTCAGTGGATGGGAGGGGTATGGGGGGGGGACTTCCACCGCTGCCAAGCCTGAGATAATAAAGGATGATGAAAATGACGTCACTCTACTTTTTCAAGTCTCTTTCCACGACAGGAAACAGAGGAAGGAGGAAAGAGATGATTTCATCCTTTCAGCAGAAACCCAATAGGGTGAATTCAATATGTGTCATCCAAATGAATGAGCTTAAAGTATTATAAATTATGAGTGAGGAAAATTCAAGGCATTCTTCTTTTATCGGATCATTATAGTGATCTTATTGTATATAAACAAAAAAACAGATTCTGTCTGTCTTGATTTTGAGCGTCGTAACTTTTCCCTCCTCATGGTTTTGTGCTCAAAAACTCAGCAACCTTCCAGCTTTTCATCTCAGGCAACTCTCCAGAAACTGTGTCTCTAAATAAGAGCAGACTGTGGAACAGCTGTGCACAGACAGAAGATTATTTATCATAATCTATAACTTATATGTTATGTGTTATAGAGAAATGAGAGAGAGATAAACATACAGTTAGAAACGGCTTCTAAAAATTATTACGTTTAATCAGATTTATAGTCCAGAGTGATGTAGCTGCATCACTTCTTAAATACTTAGCTCCATAACTTCACAGCTGTGGTGATAAATTCAGAGTCTTAGTGAGGTTTCGAATTAAAGGCATTATGGTGTCTGCTGAAAGTCCTGGCTGGCTGTCATCTGGCATTAGAGGAGACTGAAAAACAACACTATCAGTCATGTCATAATCCCCCCCCCCCCAAAAAAAGGACGTATATTTATGTTACGTTGGCAGTGCCATCTAGTGGCCGTAAGTAATTAAGACAGGAGCAAAGCGGGAAATCAGGTGACGTTATTATTGAGTGCCAAAATCCCCATTGGAACAGCGGTGGAAGAAGGAGTTAGATGTTTTAATTAAATAAAATACGCTGTTAAAATACACAAAGTCCTGCATCTAAAATCTAACTACTACTAAAAGTATATAAAGTATTGACGAAATTAAAAGTACTCTATGCAAGATGGCCCGGCTTAAGAGTGTTATATTTATAATATAATATATATATTATTGGAATATTCACATCAATTCACTGATAGCATTTTAATGTTGTCAAGTAAGAGCTCATTTTAAATACTTTACACTGTTGAGTAGTCTAATCTATACCAAATGTTTCCCAAAAAAACGACGTATATTTATGCCACGTTGGCAGTGCCATCTAGTGGCCGTAGTAATTATGACAGGAGCAAAGCGGGAAATCAGGTGACGTTATTATTGAGTGCCAAAATCCCCATTTAAACAGCGGTAGTGGAAGGAGTTAGATGTTTTAATTAAATAACATATGCTGTTATACAAAGTCCCTGGGGCAGGGTTAGGGGCCCCAAAAGCCCCCAAAGTTTCCTCAAAAGCCCTGAATCTATATATTGTTTAAAAAGATTAAAGTCACTTTTTCTGAACAGTGACAAAACAGTCGCTGACTAAATCTGAGCGAGTTTATAACACTTGTGATTAAGAGTGAAACCTCTTAAGACATTTCAGCTGAGGCAGTGTTACCGAGTGAAATGACATATTTTTGTTTTCCTTTTGATCTAATTCCTTATTGATAATTATTTATTTATCTCTATGTGCATTGTTTTTGGAAAATTGTTGACAAGGACCAAAATAAATCATTACTACTACTACTACTACTATTGATTTTTCAGTTGTCATACAATGCAGTAAAATTAAATTCTGCACATATAAAAAAATGTCCCTGGCTGTACTGTAGGTGCTCTGGGTTTAGCCCCAGATCCTGTCAACTGCTAAATCCGCCCCTGCAAAGTCCTGCATTTAAAATCTAACTACAGTAAAAGTACATAAAGTATTGACGAAATTAAAAGTACTCGATGCAAAATGGCTCCATTTAGAGTGTTATATTTATAATATAATGTATATATTATTGGATTCTATTCACACCAATTCACTGATTGCATTTTAATGTTGTCAAGTAAGAGCTCATTTTAAATACTTATACTGTTGAGTAGTCTAATCTATACTGATGCATATAATAGCCAGTAACTATAGCACAATATTTTCCTCTAAAATGTACACTGTAACGTGAGATGGCGTAGGCGGAGAGGCTAGCAGGGTTAGCCGTTAGCTCAGAGAGTCGACAGACAGAGAAGTGGGGATTTTATTCTACAGTATTCAACATCGACCATACGAAGCCAGGTCTCCACGGCGCTACGCACTAATCATACATGAGCAGTAAGATGTAGACCAAGATGTAGGCTCAACCACCACCAACTTGTTACTGAGAGTCTTAGTGAGACTCCTTGTAGAGGTCCGGAGAGCATAAAACATGGCGAACAACAAGGCTGCTGTGTATACACTATAAAACAAAAAGGAGGTATTGCAGTAATAGCACAATCTAGACTCTGACTGTTACAAGTAGTATCAAGTAAAAAAGTAACCAAAAATGATACTTGAGTAAATGTACTGTAGTGTTTTATTTATAATATAATGTATATTATCAAGTAAGTAAGCTCATTTTAACTACTGTACTTTTACTGTTGAGTAGTCTAATCTATAAAAATACATACTGTATAATAGCCAGTAACTATAGCAACTAGTAGAGTAAAGAGCACAATATTTTCCTTTGAAATGTACATCAAGTAAAAAAGTAACTAAAAATGATACTTGAGTAAATGTACTTGGTTATATTCGAGGTGGAGGGTTCAACTAAACATCAGACTTTAACACGTGACATCACTTCCTGTTTGCTACTGACAGTCAACACTGTTTGTTTTTTTCACAGGACAGTTTTTGAGTCCTTTAACCCTCCTGTCGTCCTCCCGGGTCAAATTGACCCCATCTCTTTTGACTGTTCCTTCCTTCCTTCCTTCCTTCCTCCCTCCTTACTCCTTTCCTTCCTTCTCCCTTCCTCCTTTCTTTCTTTCTTTCCTTCCTTCCTTCCTTCCTCCCTTCCTTCCTCTTTCTTTAATTTTTCCTTCGTTCTTACCCTCCTTCCCTCTGTCTTTGCTTCCTCCTCCTTCCATACTTCCTTCCTCCCTTCCTTCCTCCTTACTCCCTTCCTTCCTTCCTCCCTTCCTCCTTTCTTTCTTTCTTTCTTTCCTTCCTTCCTTCCGCCCTTCCTTCCTCTTTCTTTAATTTTTCCTTCATTCTTCCCCTCCTTGCCTCTGTCTTTGCTTCCTCCTCCTTCCATACTTCCTTCCTTCCTTCCTTCCTTCCTCCCTCCCTCCCTTCCTCTTTCTTTCATTTTTCCTTCGTCGTTCCTGGAGGGTTCAACTAAACATCAGACTTTAACACGTGACATCACTTCCTGTTTGCTACTGACAGTCAACACTGTTTGTTTCTTTTATTCAATGGAGCCTCAAGTCTTCATCAACTCTAATCTTATTTCATCTCTGTTGGAATTCCAGTTTAATTTAATGCTCCGTTACTTTAATTCGACCTCAATTCTCATCTCACGACATCTCGTCTTTATCCCAGGATCATATCAAATCACCGGATCTCAAGAGCAAACATAGAGAGGTTTCAGCGTAAAGCACACATGCCAGCTTTCATCATCATAAATCAGACTTCTGTTCCTTGAGCCGAGCACTAATTTCCGATCATCCTGTGACCCTCCGACCCCGATGTGACCCTTTGACCCTGTGGCTGTTGCCTGCGTACTCAAGTATTTCCTCTGAGCGCTCCGGTTCGTCTCCTCCAGCTGTGTAAATGAGCAGCAGAGTGCTCGGAAAAACTCGGCAGGCTGTGAGAATGTTTGCCAGCGAAGAAAAGGCAGCGGTGATGAGTTTGGCTGCGGAGGACAAAAATAAAAAAGACACTTGGAAAAGAAACGAGTGATGGGTAAAATGTCTCGACTTTTTAACCCTCCTGTCGTCCTCCCGGGTCAAATTGACCCTGTTTGTTTTGACTGTTCTTTCTTTCCTCCCTTGCTTCCTTTTTCTTTATTTTGTCCTCCTTCCCTCTTTCTTTGCTCCCTCCTCCTTCCATACTCCTTTCCTTTCCTTTCCTTCCTTCCTTCCTTCCTTCCTTCCTTCCTCCCTTCCTTTTTCTTTATTTTGTCCTCCTTCCCTCTTTCTTTGCTCCCTCCTCCTTCCATACTCCTTTCTTTCCTTCCTTCCTTCCTTTCTTCCTTCTCTCCTTACTCTCTTCCTCTTTTCCTCCTTATTCCTTTCCTTCCTTCTCTCCTTACTCTCTTCCTCTTTTCCTCCTTATTCCTTTCCTTCCTTCTCTCCTTACTTCCTTCCTCTTTTTCTCCTCTCATTCCTCCCTTCCTTCTTTCCTTCCTTCCTTCCTCTCATTCCTCCCTTACTCCTTTCCTTCCTTCTCTCCTTCCTTCCTTTCCTTCCTTCTCTCCTTACTCTCTTCCTCTTTTCCTCCTTATTCCTTTCCTTCCTTCTCTCCTTACTGCCTTCCTCTTTTTCTCCTTCCTCCCTTCCTCCTTTCTTTCCTTCTCTCCTTACTCTCTTCCTCTTTCCTCACTCCTTTCCTTCCTTCTATCCTTCTCTCTTATCCTCCTAACCCTAACCTTAACCCTTCCTTCCTCTTTTCCTCCTCTCCTTCCTCCCTTCCTTCATTCCTTACTCCTTTCCTTCCTTCCTTCCTTCCTTCCTTCCTCATCCCTTCCTCCTGTCCTTCTCTGACCTGAGGACAACAGGAGGGTTAAGGTACGTTTGTTCCCTCGCAGCCGAGAGGAATCTGCTCCTGTCTGAGCCGAGCCAAGGACCAGCTCGATTTATCTTAGATATTGATGAAAACGGGGAAAGAGACTTGGCAGAACAAAGATTATAAGATCATCATCCAAGTCTGTCAGACTCCTATCACTGCCACCAGATGATGTGACTGATGTGAATGATCCCCACTGGCACCGAAGACACACTTTTTTAATGTTTTTACACAGTTGAGGAGGCTTAGCGAGTGTTTATGTGTATATTTGTTCATACTTCAGTGATTTTTCCAGATGTGTCTTTGCTGCTTTAGTAATATAACTGAAAACACATTAATATTCAGCTTCAGCTACTGGAGTCACAGACTGAACTTTTTTTTTTTTTTTTTTTTAAGAAGAGAAACAAAGTGTTCGTGCTGTTTTTGCAAAATTTCCAGTTTTCAAATCAGACGCAGCAGTGGGGATAGAAGTCTGATTAAAGATGGGAGTGATTTAGTGAGCAATGCTCTCGTCAGGCAGCTCGCAGTCGAACGTCGTCTGTATCACTTCCTCCAGCAGGCAGGCAGACGGCTCTATTGGCTCGGCATCATGTTGACCACGGCCAGATAACCCTTCACCTCCCTGGCAGGCAGCGAGGGTCAGATGTCACAACCCTGACCTGACCGTCTATGAAATGTGTTCTGTCCTGTCAGATTAGTGTGAAGAGTGCAGGCGCCTCGTAAACCTCGACACATGCAAGACTACCTTTAAAAAAAATGGATGTTTAAAATGAGCTTTGCATATCAACCAAGTTTCAAGATACATGGACTCAAATTCAAGATGTTTTTTTGAATCCTTAGTCTCAAATCTTATATTTGGCATGAATATTAATCACCCAGCAGCATTTATTTAAATGGGATCTCCACTTTGATTGACCTGTATATCCATATTTTAGCCATAGCCAGTGTTTGTGATATAATCCAAAAGCTGAAAAACAGCCTTTAAATCGAACTTGAGGTAAAAGGATCTTGCATATCAACCAAGTTTCAACATGCATAGACTCAAATTTAGGATGTTTCTTGAATCCTTAGTCACAAATCTTACATTCGCCGTACGTATAAATCACCAAGCAGCATTTATTTAAATAGGATCTCCACTTTGATTGACCTGTATATCGATGTTTGTGATATAATCCAAAATCTGAAAAACAGCCTTTAAATTGGACTTGAGGTAAAACAGACTACCTTTAACCCTCCTGTTGTCCTCAGGTCAAGGAAGGACAGGAGGAAGGAAGGAAGGAAGGAAGGAAGGAAGGAAGGAAGGAAAGGAGTAAGGAGGGAGGAAGGAAGGAAGGAAGGAGTAAGGAGGGAGGAAGGAAGGAAGGAGAGGGAGGAAGGAAGGAGTAAGGAGGGAGGCAGGAAGGAAGAAAGGAAGGGAGGAAAGGAGGAAGGAAAGGAGTAAGGAAAGAAAAAGAAAGAAAGGAAGAAGGAAAGGAGTAAGGAGGGAGGAAGGAAGGAAGGGAGGAAAGAAGTATGGAAGGAGGAGGGAGCAAAGAAAGAGGGAAGGAGGGTAAGAATGAAGGAAAAATTAAAGAAAGAGGAAGGAAGGAAGGAAGGAAAGAAGGAACAGTCAAAAGAGAGATGGGGTCAATTTGACCCGGGGGAACGACAGGAGGGAACTGTATATCAATGCTTTACCCATATTCAGTATTTGTGATATAAAAACCCAAAGCTCAGCCTCTATAAATGCACCTTGTGGTACATCAACAGTTTTGCCAACCATTATTTCTCCTGGTCCAAGAAATAACTTTAAATCTCAATGTTGCATTTTATTTGAATATTAAATTGGGTTCAACAGGTGAGCAGACTATACAAACATCACTAAAAAATGCAGCTTCTCTGGATGATATATGAGCCGACTTGATAAATGACTCCTACTTGTTGAGTCATATACTGTGGTATTAATGTCTTTGCCAGCGAGCAATGACGCAGTAAATTCCAATTTTTTTAAATGCAGCACGGTGTAAAGGTTCCTCCTTACATAAGATGACACGTATCGAGGACTGTCTTGATGGTCGTCCAGGATACATCGTGTTATTCCCAGTACTGGCTGAAAATATTAAGGTGTTTTTTTCCCCCCTTCTTCTTCTTCTTCTTCTTCTTCTTCTTCTTCTTTAGTTATGTAAAACTTCATTCTCTCCTTACTTTCTTCCTCTTTTCCTCCTTACTCCTTTCCTTCCTTCTCTCCTTCCTTCCTTCCTTCCTTCCTTCCTTCCTTCCTTCCTTCATTCTCTCCTTACTCTCTTCCTCTTTTCCTCCTTACTCCTTTCCTTCCTTTTCTCCTTACAGTACTTCATTCCTCTTTTCCTTCTCTCCTTCCTCCATTTCTTTCCTTCCTTCCTTCCTTCCTTCCTTCATTCCTCCTTTCATTCCTCCCTTCCTGCTTTCTTTCTTTATTTCCTTCCTACCTCCTTCCTTTCCTTCCTTCCTCCCTTCCTCCTTTCTTTCTTTCTTTCTTTCTTTCTTTATTTCCTTCCTTCCTTCCTTCCTTCCTCCTTACTCCTTCCTCCCTCCCTCCCTCCTTACTCCTTTCCTTCGCTTCCTCCCTTCCTCCTTTCTTTCTTTCCTTCCTTCCTTCCTCCCTCCTTACTCCTTCCTCCCTTCCTTCCTTCCTCCCTCCTTCCTCCTTTCCTTCCTTCCTCCCTTCCGCCTTTCTTTCTTTCCTTCCTTCCTCCCTCCTTACTCCTTTCCTTCCTTCCTTCATCCAGGATACATCGTGTTATTCCCAGTACTGGCTGAAAATATTAAGGTGTTTTTCCCCCCTTCTTCTTCTTCTTCTTCTTCTTCTTCTTTAGTTATGTAAAACTGTTTTCTTTTTCTTTTTTTTATGCATGAGACAAATTTATCGGACTGTTTGGTCCCTGAAGCAGAACTGCTCCTTCCCTCTGTCTTTGCTCCCTCCTCACTTACTTACTTCCTTCCTTCCATCCCCCCTCCTTACTCCTTTCCTTCCTTCCTCCCTCCCTCCTTACTCTTTTCCTTCCTCCCTCCTTACTCCTTTCCTTCCTTCCTTCCTTCCTCCCTTCTCCTTTCTTTTTTCTTTCCTTCCTTCCTTCCTTTTTCCCCCCTTACTCCATTCCTTCCTTCCTCCCTTCCTCCTTTCCTTCCTCCTTTCTTTCTTTCCTTCTTTATTTCTTCATTCCTTCCTCCCTCCTTACTCCTTCCTCCCTCCCTCCTTCCTTCCTTCCTTCCCCCCTCCTTCCTCCTTTCCTTCCGTCCTTCTTCCTTCCTCCCTCCTTACTCCTTTCCTTCCTTCCTTCATACAGGATACACCGTGTTATTCCAGTACTGACTGAAAAAGTTAAGGTGTACTTTCCCTTCTTCTTCCTCTTCTTCTTCTTCTTTAGTTATGTAAAACTTTTTCTTTTTTTTTATGCATGAGACAAATTTATCGGGACTGTTTGGTCCCTGAAGCAGAACTGCTTCTTCGTTACAGACAAAATAAAAACCACCGTGCATGTCAGCAGCAGTACTTGCCCAAGTCATATTTCTGTTATGATTTGTTTTGTAAAAGTGCCACATGGGTGGAGTTAGACATGAGAGAGGAGAGAGAGAGAGAGAGAGAGAGAGAGAGAGAGAGAGAGAGAGAGAGAGAGAGAGAGAGAGAGAGAGAGAGAGAGAGAGAGAGAGAGGAGAGAGAGAGAGAGAGAGAGAGAGAGAGAGAGAGAGAGAGAGAGAGAGAGAGAGAGAGGAGAGAGAGAGAGAGAGAGAACACTGACTGTCAGAAACACAAATCACAGGACAGTTTTTGAGTTTAACCCTCCTGTCGACCCCATCCCTCTTTTGACTGTTCCTTCTTTCCTTCCTTCCTCCCTCTTTCTTTAATTTTTCCTTCATTCTTACCCTCCTTCTATACTTCTTTCCTCACTTCCTTCCATCATTCCTTCCTTCCTTCCTCCCTCCTTACTCCTTTCCTTCCTTCCTTCCTTCCTTCCTTCCTCCCTTCCTTCCTTCCTCTTTCTTTAATTTTTCCTTCGCTCTTACCCTCCTTCCCTCTGTCTTTGCTCCCTCCTCCTTCCATACTTATTTCCTCCTTTCCTTCCTTCCTTCCTTCCTTTCTCCCTCCCTTCTTTCCTTCCTGCCTTCCTCCCTCCTTACTCCTTCCTTCCTTCCTCCCTCCTTACTCCTTTCCTTCCTTCCTTCCTCCCTTCCTCCTTTCATTCCTTTCTCCTTTCTTTCTTTCCTTCCTTCCTTCCTCCCTTCCTCCCTTCCTCATCCCTTCCTCCTGTCCTTCCTTGACCTGAGGACAACAGGAGGGTTAAAAGACAGTTTTCTGGCATTCTGTCTCCAGGTGGTTTGAAGGAGCTTAAATCAAATGCCAAAAAAAAAAAGAAAAAAAAAGAAGCTAAAAACCTGTATTAGATTGAGTTCTCGGAGAAGCACGTGTGTCTCAGCCTGAGCGAGGCAGGTGGTAACTGATGTCTTCCTGTGTGGTGTTACCAACCACAGACCCGACATGCTACAACAACAACAACAACATGATGACTGATGTGTTGCTGCACGAGTTTAACGATCAGCCTTAAAAGCCACAACATAAACACCATCTCACCCTCCGAGTTCCTGCAGGCTGAACCTCGGGGGAAACATCCCATACCTCCCAGCAATCACACCAAACCTCCACCCAGATTCAATTTAGAGGCCAGTGGGATCATGATACTCTGGTTTTAATGTATAGAAACACAATTTAATCAGAGGAAAACAGGAAGATGGTCTGCAAAGTGTTTTTATTTGCACATGTTGGCTCTGACTGCAGCAAGGCATTAACCCTTTATTGGGCAAATCATTATATTTGGTAACTTCTGTAAATATCCCAAAATATCCATCCTTCCTTCCTTCCTTCCTTCCTTCCTTCCTTCTTTCCCTTCCTTCCTTTCCTTCCTCCCTGCCTTTATTCTTCCCTTCCTCTTTTCCTTTCTCCCTCCCTCGTTCCTTATTTCCTCCGTCTTTCCTTCCTTCCTTTCCTTCCTTCCATCTGTCCTTCTCTCCTCCCTTCCTTCTTTCCTTCCTCCGTCCTTCCTTCCTTCCTTCCTTCCATCTGTTCTTCCTCCCTCCCTCCTTCTCTCCTCCCTTCCTTCTTTCCTTCCTCCATCACCCTTTCTTCTTTCTTCTTTCTTCCCTTCCTCCCTCCCTCCTTCTCTCTTTCTTTCCTCCCCCCTTCCTTCCTTCCTTCCTTCTTTCCTCCATCCTTCCTTCCTTCCCTTCCTCCCTCCTTCCTTCCTTCCTTCCTTCCTTCCTTCTTTCCATCCTCCCTTCCTTCTTTCTTCCCTTCCTCTTTTCCTTTCTCCCTCCCTCGTTCCTTATTTCCTCCGTCCTTCCTTCCTTTCCTTCCTTCCATCTGTCCTTCCTCCCTCCCTCCTTCTCTCCTCCCTTCCTTCTTTCCTTCCTCCGTCCTTCCTTCCTTCCTTCCTTCCATCTGTTCTTCCTCCCTCCCTCCTTCTCTCTTTCTTTCCTCCCCCCTACCTTCCTTCCTTCCTTCCTTCTTTCCTTCCTTCTTTCGCTCTTACCCTCCTTCCCTCTGTCTTTGCTCCCTCGTCCTTCCATACTTCTTTCCTCCTTTCCTTCCCCCCTCCCTCCTTTCCTTCCTGCCTTCCTGCCTTCCTCGTTTCCTTCCTTCCTCCCTTCCTCCCTCCTTCCTTCCTTCCTTCCTTCCTTCCTTCCTTCCTTCCTTTCAATGAGTGTCCCATAAAGGGTTAAGATAAAGACCCATTACTTCCAGATTAACAGGAAATTTGATTTATATATTTATCATCCCGAGAGGATATTCTAATGATTATAGTCACCCAACACCCAACTGAACTTTCATCTTCAGATCATGCTTTGAAATAAGATTCTTATTTCTCTCTTGGCCCTTTGCATTCATTGAGGGAGGCTCCTCTGCTTCTAATCCCATTAATTGAGAGTTTTGGACGTTACTCACTATCTAATTTTGCAAGCTTTATGTAATCTGTGTTCGGGTCATCACTGGGTCATCATTTTAGATTTCTATGAGTTTATACGTATACAAATAATACAGATTATAGAAGATATGATGGAGTAGTGCAAAAACCCTCAGGGGGGCTTAATCTAGAAAACTCCGATTATTAAAGGTCAAAAGAGAGATTAAGATTTCACAAGAGATACAGATAACTGATTTTCATATATGCTGCCCAGTTTAACAAAGAAAACTAAAATTAGGGTTAGTGGGTAATATTGGGGATAATCCAAATGGATAACATTGCTGCGATAGAAACAAGCTTTTTTCAGCTTTCTTAAAATTTGCAGGTGCTAAATGAAGATATTGTCATGGTAACGCTGAACCTCTGTAGATTAGACCCTAACCCAACTGTAACTGAGATGTTCGACGGATAGGAGGCCTGAGTTTAAAGTTGTTACATTTCTCATTTAAGTATGTGTCATATGTTAGTTAGCTAGCTGGAGCTGACACGTCTAAGTCTCTGTGAGCCTTTATATTGAGAGTTTACAACCAAGTTTTGCCTTTTCAACCCTCCTGTTGTCCTTGTGTCAATGAAGGAAGGGAGGAAGAAGGGAGGAAGGAAGGAAGAAAGGGAGGAAAAGAAAGAAGGAGAGAAGGGAGGAATGAAATGAAGGAAGGACGGAGGAAAGAAGGAACGAAGGGAGGAGGGAGGAAGGAAGGAAGGGAGGGAAGGAAGAGAGGGAGGAGGGAAGGAAGAGAGGAAGGAGGGAAGGAAGGAAGGAAGGAAGGAAGGAAGGGAGGAAGGTAGGGGAGGAAAGAAAGGAAGAAGGAAGGAAGGGAGGAATGAAAGAAGGAAGGACAGAGGAAAGAAGGAAGGGAGGAAAGAAAGAGAGAAGGAAGAAGGAAAGAAGGGAGGAAAGAGAGAGGAAGGGAAGAAAAAGAGAAGGAAGGAGGGAATAAGGAAGGAAGGAAGGAAGGGGGAAAGGAAGGAAGGGAGGAAAGAAAGAGAGAAGGAAGAAGGGCATGAGTCAAGTGGCATGAGTACATGAGTATCACATCCAAATTCAACTCTAAAGATTCCAGTAAGTTGCTACTGTATACTTTTTTTATCGCAATGTCATGGCAACCATTTTTCTGCCTCCCCTCTGCTGCGCCACGTCCTTGTTTCTTTGTGATATATACAGTAATATTTGCTTTAGCGCCACACTCAGGACAAACTTTAAACTTTCAGCCAAACAACTGTTAAACTGAGAATATAGAAAAATGATCATCATATTGCTGACAAAACGATCTCAACTCTCACACTCACACAGTTCTCATCAGCAACCTCAACCTGCTGAAGAGGAACATCTGAATCAATCCCAAAGTAAGTTAAACTTGAGTATGCATGGGTACCGTACTAAGTAGCCTACTTTTAAGGGTGATAACCAAATCACATCAGTACCAGGCCACAGAGTACCGATCATGTTAGATCAATAAGTGCCAAATTTCGGTACCTTGTGGAACTGAAAGTGAACGTAGTCCCAAAATAAGTTAGAAAACACACATTTATCGACTAAAGCATCTCACATTTAGCTGTATAAAAATAAGGTGTGGCCATATGGCGCTTTTTCACTACACTGTTCCAGCACGACTCAACTCGACTTATTTTTTTTGTGTGTTTCCACTAGGGATAGTACCTGGTACAGTACCTGGTACTTTTTTAGTACCTGCTCTGCTGAGGTTCCAAGCGAGCCGAGCCGATACTAGTACCAGTTTAACGACAATTAGTGGAAATAGTCCCGGTGTAGATTTGTGTACATGGACATGAATTTTCAAATGTTTTTGTGACACTCAGTACGACTTTCAAACTAATATGTTTGAATTGGAAGTATCTTTCATGCCTATACCACGTCTATACTATGTACAAATCTTCATGTTTGGAGGTGGCAGGTTGGGTACAGGTTAGATATATATTGGCGCTTTTCCACTACACAGTTCCAGCACGACTCGGCTCGGCTCGACTCGTTTCCACTAGGGATAGTACCTGGTATTTTTTTAGTACCTGCTCTGCTGAGGTTCCAAGCGAGCCGAGCTGATACTAAATGTGACGTCAACAGACTGCCAGCCACTGATTGGTCAGAGAGTGTCGTCACTGGAAGAGTCATGAGCCGTCCCACACAAGAATCAAACCCGCCATTTTTAAATACCGGCAACAGCGTTACAGAGATTAGTTTCTCTTCTCTTTGCTTTGTGTGTGACAGAAAGCCACATACAGCAGCAAGTACACCACTGCCTCCATGTCCTCCATTGTTTATGTGTTTGTGTTGCGTATAAAACGAAGTCACGGCAGTTTTCGCTGAGCCGTTGCTATGACGACCCCGCCTACGTTGAGTAGGTAATTCCATGAATAGGTCCATTAATGAGCTCTGTCTCTATCAAACAGACAAACAGACAAACAAACGCAACCATGCCATCTACAGTATAAAACATATTAATATGCATATGTTCACGCAAACCAGTTTAACGACAATTAGTGGAAATAGTCCCGGTGTAGATTTGTGTACATGGACATGAATTTTCAAATGTTTTTGTGACACTCAGTACGACTTTCAAACTAATATATTTGAATTGGAAGTATCTCCTGTGCCAACATCACATTTGTCTGACACACATATGACGTCTATATTATGTACAAATCTTGATGTTTGGAGGTGGCATGATGGGTACAGGCATAGACTGTATATAAGAAATGGACGTAACATCCGTGACGTCACCCATTGGTTTGTGGACTGCTGCTCGGAAGCCAATAGTATCGAATCTAGGCAGCGCCATCTTGAAAATTTCAGGTGCATGCTGGGAAAAAAAGAACACGGATTCTACTTATATGGGCATGAGGCGGGACCAACGGCGGAGCGGGGAGGCTGGGATTGGTTGCGAGGGCTGGATCTCAAGGACATTGGTCAATCAACCTGTCAATCACAATGTAGCCACATAGCCTGCTTTATCGTCAAATATAAAATCAGGGAGGCCAAAATTTCACAAATGAACATCATACTGCATTGAAGAAGGCTTTAAACTAGCGATTGAGACCATAAACACATTTTGAAAACGTTTACTGAGGTTAGAAATCAAGTGAGAAGTTGGTGAATTCTCCATTGACTTGTATAGAGACGGTCGCCCCCTGGTGGCCTTTTGATAGAATGCAGCTCTAAGTTACTTCCGCATTGGCTTCATTTCAGACGACAGGAACTCCCCGCCTGGGTACAGGTTAGATATATAAGTGGGAGTGGCGGTGTTTAGCTCAGTAGAGGTAGAGCACCTGCCCCATTTGTTGAGGCTACAGACCTCACTGCAGACGACCCCCGGTTCGAATCCCGTGCAGAGCGGTCCTATCCTGCATGTCATTACCCCCCTTCTCTGCCTCCCATTTCCTGTCTCTCTCTACTAACCTGTACATTAAAGGCAAAAACCCCCAAAGACATATAAGTGGGAAAAGATGAACTTTGCTGCAGGAGACCACTGTTCGTTTCAACCTCAAGTGTCTTGTTTCCAACTCCAAGTCGGGATGGGTTTTTTGTGTTGATCTTGCCATGACGACCAACCCTAACCCTAACTCTAAGGAAGTATCATTTAACCCAAATCAGCATCTTTCCATCTAACCCTAACCAAGTGGTGTCTGTGTCTAAACCTAACCAGACCTCAACCACAGCATTGTCACATCATAAAACATCATCATCAATCAAGACTGATTAATAACAAGCACGAGAGATTCTTCCAATTGAAATACATTAAGTCGAAAGTCATGCTGAAGGTAGTGAACAAAAAAATGGAAACTTCATATTCAAGTACACGAATCTCTAGATCAGAGGTGTCAAACTCATTTTTCATTCAAGGGCCACATACAGCCCAATTTGACCTGATGTGGGCCGGATCATTAAAAAGATGGAAGGAAAGAAGGAAGGAAGGAAATAAGAAGGGAAGGAAGGAAAAACAGGCAAAAGGAAGGAGGGAAGAAAGGTAGGAAAGACAGATAGTGAAGGAAGGAAGGACAGAAGAAAGAAAGGAAGGAAGGAAGGAAGGACAGAAGGAAGAAGGGAAGGAAGGCAAAACAGGCAAAAGGAAGGAGGGAAGAAAGGTAGGAAAGACAGATAGTGAAGGAAGGACAGACAGAAGGAAGGAAGGACAGATGGAAGGACAAACAGGCAAAAGGAAGGAGGGAAGAAAGGTAGGAAAGACAGATAGTGAAGGAAGGACACACAGAAGGAAGGAAGGCAGATGGAAGGAAGGACAGATGGAAGGACAGATGGAAGAAAGGAAGGAAGGACAGATGGAAGAAAGGAAGGAAGGACAGAAGGAAGAAAGGAAGGAAGGACAGATGGAGGGAAGGAAGGAAGGACAGATGGAAGGAAGGAAGAAAGGAAGGAAGGACAGAAGGAAGAAAGGTAGGAAAGACAGATAGTGAAGGAAGGAAGGAAGGAAGGTAGGAGGGAGGGAGGGAGGAAGGAAGGCAGATGGAAGGAAGGACAGAAGGAAGAAAGGAAGGAAGGACAGAAGGAAGAAAGGAAAGACAGATGGTGAAGGAAGGAAGGAAGGTAGGAGGGAGGGAGGAAGGAAGGACAGATGGAAGGAAGAAAGAAAGGAAGGACAGATGGAAGGAAGGACAGATGAAAGGAAGGAAAAGAATACAGGGTGGCAAGTGGGCCGGATCGCACCCCTCGGCGGGCCGTATCTGGCCCACGGGCCGCATGTTTGACACCCCTGCTCTAGATTAAACTTCTTGATGAAGGATCTCTCTGTAATAAAATACCAATAAAATAAAAGAACCAGATTCCAGGTATATTGGTGCTGGTATCCATTTAAAATGTGTCCACACCCTAAAGTTGAGACGAGACTGTTTTGTCACCTGCTGTTTCCAAAGATCCCGAACGATGATGAGCTTAACTCTTCATCATCTATCAGGACTTTTCATCTTTGAATTACTTTTCCATCTTTGTGATCAACCTGCATCAACTTTTCCACTTTTCCAACATCCAGCACAACTAAAAAAACACACCACATTACTGATAGTTACTCCACTAGTATTGATTAACCCTCCTGTCATCCTCCCGGGTCAAATTGACCCCGTCTGTTTTCACTGTTCCTTCTTTCCCTCCTTCCTTCTCTTTTTCTTCCCTTCCTCTCTCTTTCCTCCCTCCTTTCCTTCCTTCCTTCCTTCTTTCCTCCCTTCCTTCCTTCCTTCCTTCTCTTTTTATTCCCTTCCTCTCTCTTTCCTCCCTTCTTTCCTTCTTCCTTCTCTCTTTCTTTCTGTCCTCCCTTCCTTCCTTTCCTTCCTCCCTCCTTTCATTCCTTCTTTCCTCCCTTCCTTCCTTCCTTCCTTCCTTATTCCCTCCTTCCTTCTCTTTTTCTTCCCTTCCTCTCTCTTTCCTCCCTCCTTTCCTTCCTCCCTCCTTTCCTTCCTCCCTCCTTTCATTCCTTCTTTCCTCCCTTCCTTCCTTCCTTCCTTATTCCCTCCTTCCTTCTCTCTTTCTTTCCTTCCTCTCTCTTTCCTCCCTTCTTTCCTTCTTCCTTCTCTCTTTCTTTCCTCCCTTCCTTCCTTCCTTCCTTCCTTCCTTCCCTCCTTCTCTCTTTCTTTCCTTCCTCTCTCTTTCCTCCCTACTTTCCTTCTTCCTTCTCTCTTTCTTTCTGTCCTCCCTTCCTTCCTTTCCTTCCTCCCTCCTTTCATTCCTTCTTTCCTCCCTTCTTTCCTTTGTCCTTCCTTCTTTCGTTCCTTTCTTCCTTCCTTCTTCCTTCTTTCTTTCTTTCCTCCCCTACCTTCCTCCCTTCCTTCTTTCTTTCCTCCGTCCTTCCTTCCTTTCATTCCTCCCTTCCTTCCCTCCTTCCTCTCTTCTTCCCTCCTTCCTCCCTTCCTTCTTTCCTCTGTCCTTCCTTCTTTCATCTCTCCCTCCTTCTTTCTTTTCCTCCCTTTCTTCCTTCCTTCCTTCTTTCCTCCATCCTTCCTTCCTTTCATTCCTCCCTTCCTTCCTTCTTCCTTCTCTCTTTCTTTCCTCCCTTCCTTCCTTCTTCCCTCCGTCCTTCCTTCCTTTCATTCCTCCCTTCCGTCTTCCCTCCGTCCTTCCTTCCTTTCATTCCTCCCTTCCTTCCTTCCTTCCTTCCCTCCTTCCTCCCTTCCTTCTTTCCTCTGTCCTTCCTTCTTTCACCCCTCCCTGCTCCTTTCTTTTCCTCCCTTCCTTCCTTCCTCCCTTCTTCCTCCCTTCTTCCTCCCTTCCTTCATTGACTCGAGGACAACAGGAGGGTTGAAAAGGCAAAACTTGGTTGTAAACTCTCAATATAAAGGCTCACAGAGACTTAGACAGACTTATAACTGTGTGTATAAAGTCTAATGAATGTCTATAAATGCTTTGGTAAGCTTTTAAAAACAAACCCACGTGCTCTGCCTCACACACAGCTCTCTGCAGCACATGCAAATGAAAACACGCTCTCAAGTTCTCGGAGTCACAGTTACTGTCAAAACAACATAAGAGAACATCGACTAAAGATGTTAAACTGCTTTTCAGCTCCGATGTTTTAGTAGGAAAAAGTTCAGTAAGTGAAACCATCCTGGCAAAAAACAGTTTTCCACTATCAGAAAGCAAATATTTTCCCATAATGGTTTTTTTCCCCCCTAACTGGTTGTAATTTGTGTAACTGTTTTTAAGTATTTATGCTATTTATGTATAATAAAGTTATTATACCCCACATTTCAAGAAAGGAGGCTTCATAATGAATATGCCCTGATGCTTTTTCAAGTGTAAAACAAGTTCATTTTAGGGACTTAACGCACCTTGCAGGAATTTAAAGGTAAAGATTCAACCTGCATATATATACTATGATCGATCTGTCACCATGGCAACAGGTTGATTCCAATAAGGAGCTTTCATTGAGAGGCTTAAAACTCTCACATTTAGTCATCAAATCCTGCACCTGTCTGATACAAACACATTTATCCTTTCATTTCAATCTCTCTCTCTCTCTCTCTCTCTCTTTCTCTCTCTCTCTCGCTCTGTCGCTCTTTCGCTCTTTCGCTCACCTGGCAGGAGGCTGCAGGTCCACAGCAGCAAAAGGTGATAATAGTCCATGAGTGTGTTTGAAAGAAGAGATGGAGAGAGATACTGAGACAGAGGGAGAGTGACTGTGTGTGTATATGTGTATGTGTGTGTGTGCGAGTGTGTGTGTGTGTGAGAGACTGTCGGTGGGTCGATGCTTAACTCTGCTGCTGCTCTGATGTGCAAAGTAGAGAAAGACAGAAGAGGAGGAGGAGGTGGAGGAGGAGGAGCGCAGTAAACACACCTCCTCCTGCCTCGTGTGTCTGCTGCATACACACACACACACACACACACACACACACACACACACACACACACACACATATCTCTCTGGTTGTTAAAGAGCCTTTACCATCACCTTCCCTTTTCAAAACAGGAGCTTAAACGTTGGTGCACAAACAGGAAATGCCTCAATTTGTGTCTGACGACCAGATGTGAACATCTGTCTAATGATCATGAGGAGAAGATTACTGCCAGGGGCGTCATACAGTTTTGTTTTGGATTTTTTTTTTTTTCTTTTGAGGGGGGGCAACATTTCACCATGCATATTAATGATAGCAGTAATTATTTGCTTTGGCTTTCATGTTTATAATCAAACCATCCTGCTATCAGTTACTACCTGCAGCTACAACTGAATGACATTTATAGATTAACACTGTATAGAGTTGTGAAGTGTAAAGTCAGCAGCTGGTTCCAGTGGTGTTTTTTCCCCATTTTGTATTCCCATGTCAAAAAAGTATTTAACCCTCCTGTTGTCCTCGAGTCAAGGAAGGAAGGGAGGAAGGAAGGAAAGGTGGGAGGAAAGGAAGGAAGGAAGGAAGGAAGGATGGAGGAAAGAAGGAAGAAGGAAGGAAAAGAGGAAGGGAAGGAAGGAAGGAGGTAAGAAAAAAGGAAGAAGGAAGGAAAGGAGGGAGGGAGGGAGGGAGGAAGAAAGGGAGGAAAGGAAAGAAGAGAGGGAGGAAGGAAGGGAGGAAAGGAAAGATGGGAGGAAGGAAGGAAAGGAAAAGAAGGAAGGAAAGGAGAAGGGAAGGAGGAAGGACGGAGGAAAGAAGGGAGGAAAAGGAGGGAGGAAAGAAGTAAGGGAGGAAGGAAGAAAGGGGGATGGAGGAAGGAAGGAAGGAAGGGAGGGAGGGAGGGAGAAAGGAAAAGAGGAAGGGAGGAAGGACAGAGGAAAGGAGGGAGGAAAAGGAGGAAAGAAGTAAGGGAGGAAGGAAGAAAAGGGGGAGCGAGGGAGGGAGGGAGGAAAAGAGGAAGGGAGGAAGGACGGAGGAAAGAAGGGAGGGAAAGGAGGGAGGAAAGAAGTAAGGGAGGAAGGAAGAAAGGGGGATGGAGGAAGGAAGGAAGGAGGAGGGAGGGAGGAAAAGAGGAAGGACGGAGGAAAGAAGGGAGGGAAAGGAGGGAGGAAAGAAGTAAGGGGGATGGAGGAAGGAAGGAAGGGAGGGAGGGAGGAAGGACAGAGGAAAGAAGGGAGGAAAAGGAGGAAAGGAAAGGAGGGAGGAAGAAAGAAAGGGGGATGGAGGAAGGACAGAAGGAAGGAAGGAAGGAAAGAAGGAACAGTCAAAACAGACGGGGTCAATTTGACCCGGGAGGACGACAGGAAGTTAAATCATCTCCTCAGGACTCTACTGTCAGATATAAAAGTTTATGTTGTGACAGATTCAATGATTTCAAATTCAATTCTGAGAAATCCGTGTTTTGTCCGTGACATCGGTGGATGAAACTTGGCAACCGTTGCTATGGAGCAGAAACCATGTGTGCAAATCATTTCAAAATGTTTCGTCACTGAACTTGTAAACCCATAGTCGCTGAGTTCACTCTGAAGGCACCCGGAGGTCAGAAGGGAGCTGATTCACTCTGTATCACCGAGCTTGAAATTCAGTTATGTGCTTACTTTCAATTTCTGGCCCAGAAATAAAAGCTGATTCACTCCGTAGAGCAGTGATTAACCCTTTATTGGGCAAATAATTATATTTGGTAACTTCTGTAAATATCCCAAAATATCCTTCCTTCCTCCCTGCCTTCTTTCTTCCCTTCCTCTTTTCCTTTCTCCCTCCCTCATTCCTTATTTCCTCCGTCCTTCCGTCCTTTCCTTCCTCCCTCCCTCCCTCCTTCTCTCCTCCCTTCCTTCTTTCCTCCCTCCATCCCCCTTACTTCTTCCTTCCTTCCTTCTTTCTTCCCTTCCTCCCTCCCTCCTTCTCTCTTCCCTTCCTTCTTTCCTTCCTCCATCCCCCTTTCTTCTTCCTTCCTTCCTTCTTTCTTCCCTTCCTCCCTCCCTCCTTCTCTCTTTCTTTCCTCCCCCCTACCTTCCTTCCTTCCTTCTTTCCTCCGTCTTTCCTTCCTCCCTCCTTCCTTCCCTTCCTTCCTTCCTTCCTTGCATCCTTCCTTCCTTCCTTCCTTCCTCCCTTCCTTTCAATGAGTGTCCTATAAAGGGTTAACATGCACAAAAGATATTTTTAGTTGAAATACATTAGTTTGGATGTCATGCCACAAAAATATAGAAAATCCCCTTAGATTCAGTTTCATGGCTATTTCACAAACTGCTGTTAACCGTGTTGAACAGTGTGAGTTTACAAAGCCCCGCTTCCACTGCAAGAACTTCGGAAAACTTTTACGGGGTCAGGCTGAAATCATCAGGCTGAAGCTGATTTCATTTTAGCTCTAACTCTGTAAATAAACCACTTTATCCACATTTCTAACCTTTTTAGGAAGAAAGTAAAGTAGCCCTTTAGATCCACAATGTGACGCTAATTTGTCCAAATAACACCTGTTTAAAGTTTTGTTCCTGAGAATTCAGAGCTTTTATTATTAAGAAAACCATAACGATAGAATTGGTGCTTTTATTTTGAAAACAGGAAGCGAACATACCCTCGCTGTAGCTAACTTCTGTGACGTTTGTATTTTGGGTTTTTTTCTGAAGTAGCGTTGCATCTTGGGTAATGTGAGTGTGAGTAGTAGCGTTGCATCTTGGGTAATGTGAGTGTGAGTAGTAGCGTTGCATCGTGGGTAATGTGAGTGTGAGTAGTAGCGTTGCATCTTGGGTAATGTGAGTGTGAGTAGTAGCGTTGCATCTTGGGTAATGTGAGTGTGAGTAGTAGCGTTGCATCTTGGGTAATGTGAGTGTGAGTAGTAGCGTTGCATCTTGGGTAATGTGAGTGTGAGTAGTAGCGTTGCATCTTGGGTAATGTGAGTGTGAGTGGCAGCGTTGCATCTTGGGTAATGTGAGTGTGAGTAGTAGCGTTGCATCTTGGGTAATGTGAGTGTGAGTAGTAGCGTTGCATCTTGGGTAATGTGAGTGTGAGTAGTAGCGTTGCATCTTGGGTAATGTGAGTGTGAGTAGTCAGCTCTTGATGCATACTCTGCATTTCTGGAGAATCTAGTAAACCATCCAGGAACTTCTCACATACTCTAAATCACATACTACGCAGTTGAAACACACTAACATACTTCAAATGACGTCAGAGTTAGTACGAGTAGTAGGAAAGGATGAGGTTTTAAACAGACCCCTACTCTGCTATGGAGACACAACGGCCTAGAGGACCGAGTGAGAAGACGTTCCTGTAAAGTTCCCACCTCCTAAATTTTACCAGGAACTTCCTTAGTGGAAACTCAAGTGTGAAACGAGTAGAGACTGGACTACTTTTTACTTATTATAGAGCCACAAAGTCCATGTAGGGAGAAAGTCGGGGTGGATGGATGGAAGATCACTTCCTGTTTCCAAATATTAACATAACCAAAAAAAGAAAGATAGCTAACTGTGCTTTATTATTAGTGTATCCTCAATTAAATGAGTCCCTAAATCCTTAAACAGTAGAATTTTTAAGCCAAACTATGACATTTCTTTACATCTAAGTCTTATTTGTGCCTAAACCTAACCAAACCTTAACCATGGTGTCGTCCTGCTGATCGGAGCATCAGATCGTTCTGAAGGACACGGACCAACAATGTATTGTAAACACACACAGACACACAACTTGTTTTTCACTTGACCCTGAATCAGCTTTAATGGATTTCCTGGGAGTGCAGCAGAAACCATAACCTGAGTCATCCTAACCTTCATAAAGTGGGTGGTAAGCCTAGTTACAACCAGCTCTCTATCCCCTGAAGGAATGAGTCCCGCAGTGTAATTGTGTCAACCAGTTTTTGTTCCCACAATGTGATTAATACAAGCACACAAACACACACACAAATACACACACACACACACAAATACACACACACACACACGCATATGTTCCCTCCCCATCAATAAAAAGATACTGGAGTGCTGCGAGCTGGACGGCAGCAGGCTGCTGTCATTCTGCTGGAAATAACAAGTGGAAACTCAGAGTCAAAGCAGCAGAGTTAAAGTGGAACAGACGGTAAAATGGCCTTTAAATCAGCCTGAGGGTCGCTCAATGAACACGACACGCTGTTACAGTCCAACATATGTACTGTGCATACAGGTGATAACTGACATGTCCTCTCACTGGTGGCTTCTAACATGGAGGCTCTCTCTTTTCTTTTGCATGCTGAACATTTGAAAGAAAATGAAATCATCAAAAACAGTCCATTATCTAGTTCAATTCCTCCATGTCATACTTTGATATCTACTGCTTCCTCCGATGGGCTAAACAGATGCTCACGTCCAGATGCTCATGCACATGTTCACCATTTGAAGTGTTTAAATTGATTGCATGTTGTTGGTTGTCTTTTTTTTTTTTTTTTTTTTTTTTGCTAGAGCATAAATCTGCTCCAAATCACTCACAATGTGTTCTCCTGAGACAAAAGTCTGAGACCATAAGTAGAGAAATTTGTATTTGTTGGTTTCATTATAGCGCCTCCTCCTATTAAATTCTGATTGAAATGATAACAAGGCGTTCTATCATCTGCCGAACAGATGGTCACACTGAGCCTGATTGCATCCTGATACACAGGCTCTCACCAGCAACCCACATTAGCTTCTCTGCTAAAGTCTCCTTTTTATCTAACTTACAAGTATGAACACACATCTTGTCCTGCAGCTTCGCTTGTTTAACGAGCCACCAGACAAACTTTCAACCATAAAAGTTGGATATTGGTTTGGTTCTTACTCTTTAACCCTCCTGTCGTCCTCCCGGGTCAAATTGACCCCATCTCTTTCGACTGTTCCTTCCTTCTTTCCTTCCTTCCTTCCTTCCTCTTTCTTTAGTTTTTCCTTCGTTCTTCCCCTCCTTCCATACTTCTTTCCTCACTTCCTTCCTTCCTCCCTCCTTATTCCTTTACTTCCTTCCTTCTTTTTTCCTTTCTTTCTTTCTTTCCTTCCTTCCTTCCTCCCTCCTTACTCCTTCCTTCCTTCCTCTTTCTTTAATTTTTCCTTCGTTCTTACCCTCCTGTCTTTGCTCCCTCCTCCTTCCATACTTCTTTCTTCACTTCCTCCTTTCTTTCTTTCTTTCCTTCCTTCCTTCCTTCCTTCCTTCCTTCCTCCCTCCTTACGCCTTCCTTCCTCCTTTCCTTCCTTCCTCCCTCCATCCTTTCTCCTTCCTTCCTCCTTTCCTTCCTTCTTCCCTCCTCCCTCCTTTCCTTCCTTCCTTCCTCCCTTCCTCCTTTCCTTCCTTCCTTCCTCCTTTCCTTCCTTCCTTCCTTCCTTCCTCCCTTCCTCATCCCTTCCTCCTGTCCTTCCTTGACCTGTTAAAATCCCTCATAGCAACACAATGCTTTTCTATGACTTGTAGCTACAGCATGTCGCCTCCATTCATAGGGCGGCTGCTGTCAATCAAACACAGATACCACCACAACCCTGCAGCCAGCTGAGATGAAAAAGAGTGTTTCTGATATTTCCCTTTCCTTTCCCCTTTTACTAATAAAATAATAATAAGAACTATAAACAATACATTAAAAAAACATGTCAACATTATTTTGGGCCACAAAAAGTTAACACTAAATGTGATTTCGGTTGCACTTAAAACACAATAAATATGATGCAGAGAGTACATTTGCATTTTTCTATCTCATATACTTACATACAGTAATGTTACATGTGTGTTTTATCCATAATGAATCCACCAAGTGAGGATGCCATCATTTTTCTTCAAGACCATCGGCAGCAGTCTGAATGGTATAAAGATACATTTAACCCTTTATAGGACACTCATTGAAAGGAAGGGAGGAAGGAAGGAAGGAAGGTAGGGGGGAGGAAAGACGGAGGAAAGAAGGAAGGAAGGAAGGTAGGGGGGAGGAAAGAAAGAGAGAAGGAGGGAGGGAGGGAGGAAGGGAAGAAAGAAGGAAGGAAGGAAGAAGAAAGGGGGATGGAGGAAGGAAAGAAGGAAGGAAGGGAGGAGAGAAGGATGGAGGGAGGAAGAACAGATGGAAGTAAGGAAAGGAAGGAAGGAAGGATGGAGGAAGGAAGGGAGGAGAGAAGGAGGTAGGGAGGAAGGACGGAGGAAATAAGGAACGAGGGAGGGAGAAAGGAAAAGAGGAAGGGAAGAAAGAAGGCAGGGAGGAAGGAAAGGAAGGAAGGAAGGAAAGAAGGAAGGAAGGATATTTTGGGATATTTACAGAAGTTACCAAATATAATTATTTGCCCAATAAAGGGTTAATGAACATGTCAAACATTTTAAAAAAGTTTAATTTATTCACTCAAATCTCCACACACTCACTTACTTACTTGAAGGAATAGTTCATATAAGAACCAAAACCGAAGTACAAAGTGGACATGAAGAAAGTCAGACACATAGATGAGTTGAGAAACAGACATGAAAACATCACAGCCAAGACAATAAACTGCTCTGAGATCATTTCAGCCACAAAACAAATAACCAGGCTGGAGACTAAAAATACTGCTGTAATGAACAATGAAAGAGTCTGAGCAGAGCTATTTCATTTCCTGACGTTAAACAAGCTCTGCTAAATGTTGGAAAAATGACACTTTGAACACAAACGTTCGTCACAGAGGACACAAACACAGAGTTACGTCTTTTTAATGTAGCTGAAAATCACAAATTTCCCAGAAGGATTTTTTATTCAGTTCTGTGTCTTTTTGATGCTGTTATTTGAAAGTAGCTTGTAGTGTTGAACCTAAAGTGAATTATCAGCGACTCTGCAGCCAACCCCCCCCCCCCCCCACCCCCCATCCCCCCATCCCCCCGCCTTCAGCTTTATGGAGCTTTATAGTGAGTGAGCGCTCCCATAGTGTCACTTTTGGCCACAACAGGCAGCTGTAGCCTTTGTACGCTACCTGCTCAGCTCTAGTTAACCCTCCTGTTGTCCTCAGGTCAATGAAGGAAGGAAGGAAGGAAGGAAGGAAGGACAGGAAAGGAGGGAGGGGGGAGGTAGGAAAGGAGGAAGGAAGGAGGGAAAGGAGTAGGGAGGAAGGAAAGAAGGAGGAAGGAATGAAGGAAGGAAAGGAATAGGGAGGGAGGAAGGAAAGGAAGGAGGGAAGGAGGAAGGAATGAAGGAAGGAAAGGAGCGAGGGAGGAAGGAAAGGAGGAAGGAAGGAAGGAAGGAAAGGAGTAGGGAGGGAGGAAGGAAAGGAGGGAGGAAGGAAGGAAGGAAGGGAGTAGCGAGGGAGGAAGGAAAGGAGGAAGGAAGGAAGGAAGGATGGAAGGAAAGGAGGAAGGAAGGCAGGAAGGAAGGAAGGAAGGAAGGCAGGAAGGAAGGAAGGAAGGAAAGGAGTAGGGAGGGAGGAAGGAAGAAAGGAAGGAAGGAGGGAGGAAGGAATGAAGGAAGGAAAGGAGCGAGGGAGGAAGGAAAGGAGGAAGGAAGGAAGGAAGGAAAGGAGTAGGGAGGGAGGAAGGAAAGGAGGGAGGAAGGAAGGAAGGAAGGGAGTAGCGAGGGAGGAAGGAAAGGAGGAAGGAAGGATGGAAGGAAAGGAGGAAGGAAGGAACGAAGGAAGGCAGGAAGGAAGGAAGGAAGGAAAGGAGTAGGGAGGGAGGAAGGAAGAAAGGAAGGAAAGGAGTAGGGAGGGAGGAAGGAAGAAAGGAAGGAAGGAAGGAAGGAAAGGAGTAGGGAGGGAGGAAGGAAAGGAGGAAGGAAGGAAGGAAGGAAAGGAAAGGAGTACGGAGGGAGGAAAGAAAGAAGGAGGAAGGAAGTGAGGAAAGAAGTATGGAAGGAGGGGAAGAACAAAGGAAAAAATAAAGAAAGAGGAAGGAAGGAAGGAAAGACACAAACACAGAGTTATACGTCTTTTTTAATGTAGCTGAAAATCACAAATTTCCCAGAAGGATTTTTTATTCAGTTCTGTGTCTTTTTGATGCTGTTATTTGAAAGTAGCTTGTAGTGTTGAACCTAAAGTCTTTGTACGCTACCTGCTCAGCACTAGTTAACCCTCCTGTTGTCCTCAGGTCAATGAAGGAAGGAAGGAAGGAAGGAAGGACAGGAAAGGAAAGGAGGGAGGAGGGAGGTAGGAAAGGAGGAAGGAAGGAGGGAAAGGAGTAGGGAGGAGGGAAAGAAGGAGGAAGGAATGAAGGAAGGAAAGGAATAGGGAGGGACGAAGGAAAGGAAGGAGGAAGGAGGGAGGAAGGAATGAAGGAAGGAAGGGAGGAAGAAAAGGAGTAGGGAAGGAGAAAAAAAGAAGGAGGAAGGAATGAAGTAATGAAAGGAGTAGGGAGGGAGGAAGGAAAGGAAGGAAGGAAGGAGGGAGGAAGGAATGAAGGAAGGAAAGGAGCGAGGGAGGAAGGAAAGGAGGAAGGAAGGAAGGAAGGAAAGGAGTAGGGAGGGAGGAAGGAAAGGAGGGAGGAAGGAAGGAAGGAAGGGAGTAGCGAGGGAGGAAGGAAAGGAGGAAGGAAGGATGGAAGGAAAGGAGGAAGGAAGGAACGAAGGAAGGCAGGAAGGAAGGAAGGAAGGAAAGGAGTAGGGAGGGAGGAAGGAAGAAAGGAAGGAAAGGAGTAGGGAGGGAGGAAGGAAGAAAGGAAGGAAGGAACGAAGGAAGGCAGGAAGGAAGGAAGGGAGGAAGGAAAGGAGTAGGGAGGGAGGAAGGAAAGGAGGAAGGAAGGAAGGAAGGAAAGGAAAGGAGTACGGAGGGAGGAAAGAAAGAAGGAGGAAGGAAGTGAGGAAAGAAGTATGGAAGGAGGGGAAGAACAAAGGAAAAAATAAAGAAACAGGGAGGAAGGAAGGAAAGAAGGAACAGTCAAAAGAGAGATGGGGTCAATTTGACCCGGGAGGACGACAGGAAAGGACAGACCTTCCTTCCTTTCCTTCCTCCATCCTTCCTTCCGTCCTCCTTTCCTTTCCAATGAGTGTCCTATAAAGGGTTAATGCAGGTTTAACTTGAGGGGAAACTCAAAATTACATAACAGAAGTAAAGAAAAGGAATCATATGATGAGGGAGACCCAAAATGTTCCATAATTGTTACAAAAAAAAGCTGTCATAATCAATCTTTCAGTAGTAGCTTTATAATCCCCTTCAAAGTCCTTTGCTTGTGATGTGATACACTTGTCCCAGCGCTTCTCACATTCCTGGCAACATTTCCTGCAGTCAAATTTTCTCACCGAGTCCAGAAGCCTCTTCCTGGATCTCTCCCACTGTGGCGAATCTTCTCCCTTTTCGGGCTGAAAACAAGAGGACAAAAAAATGTTATTGCAGGCTTAAGTTATGATAAACAATCCAAAGACTTAAATTGCTTCAAATCCAGAAATGGACTGGAATTTTTTTTTTTTTTTTTTTTTTTTTACCAAATTTGACGAAAAGCTTTCATGTAAACCACATTTCCTGGAGAAAATGTGTGTGATTGCTGCTACTGCTGTTTGCTGGCCCGGCTTCTGAAAGAGTCCCAGCAACAGGGTTCATTTTTACAAACCTTTAAATCTTGCAGTGAATCCAGCGGTCAAACTCTTCCAAATGTTGCAAAGTATTTCAGATGCACATACTCTAGACCAGGGGTGTCAAACTAATTTTCATTCAAAGGCCACACACAGCCCAATTTGATCTCATGTGGGCCGGATCATTAAAAGGAAGGAAGGAAGGGAAAGAAGGAGGAGAAGGACAGATGGAAGGAAGAGAAGACAAGAAGGAAGGAAGGAATGAAAGAAGGGAAGACAGATGAAAGGAAAGAAGGAAGAAAAAGAAGACAGGGAGGAAGAAAGGTAGGAAGGATAGACTGAAGGAAGGAAGGAAGGAAGGAAGAAAAAGAAGAAAGGAAGGAAGCAAAAGAAGACAAGGAGGAAGGAAGGAAGGAAGAAAGGTAGGAAGGACAGACGGAAGGAAGGAAAAGAGGAAGAAGGAAACTGGGCCGGATTGGACCTCTCGGTGGGCCGGTTCTGGCCCACGGGCCGCATGTTTGACACCCCTGCTCTAGACTCATAGATCTTTGCCAGCATAGCCGTTTTAAGTTGAATTGTACTGTAGCACCACCTAGAGGTGAATTACCATCACATTTCACAACAGTGGTGGTGATACCTTCGGAGCCCCGCTGGTGACATGGTCAAAAAAAACATTAAATTGTGGCCACGAAATAGGTATAATGTTGTTGGAAGTACTAATTAATAATATTAATATCATTCTTAATATAGGCCTAAATAGATAACTGCCTAAATGTGGGATAACAAGATATTGACTAGAACTGAATAAGAAAAGAAACTCACCTTAAGGACATTATGTACGTAGGCTATTGCAGGTTCTAGAGAAGGTGCGCTCGATTTGCTTACCCAGCTGTCCAGGAATGATATTAAAGACTGTGTAAAGTGAATTCAGACATTTTCTTCTAAACACATTAAATAGGTCATAAATGTATTTCTAAAAAAGGTGTAAAAAGCATTTCAACCATTTAGATTTGAATTGTGGAGCTAGGCTTCACAAACTGTGTTTCAAGATTTCTGTGTTCAGGATTTAGTGATTAGCATAAACCCGCCCCTGCTGCTGTAGAGGTATAAATACATTCAGCGCACACTACTACTACTACAGTCTACAGTTAGCCAGTTAGCTGAGTTAGCAGCTGAGTTAGCCGCCAAGCTAGCAGCTGAGTTAGCAGCAGAAAGCTCTCAAACGTAGCGTCCATGTTTCTGGTAGAGGTGGTGACTTTGATTGACAGGTGACACTTGGTAGGGGGCGGGGCTTCAGCTCACTCAGCGGACACTCCCACAGCGTTTGGGAGCAGAGAAAGAGGCTGAGTTTTACGTAACTTTGAAGCCTTCTGTTGTTAAAAACAACAGAATTGTAAAAAAAAAAAAAAAAAAAGTTGTTATATTTTTACTGTAGTGCCCCCTGCTGGTGGAACTGCATGAAATGTTAAGCAATGTGGCTGCATGTACAACGTTCCCAAATGTGGCTGCAATTATGCATTCAAGAGTTATGACCCTTGAATGCATCAGGCCATGCCTTCAACACTTTGGTAACAATTATAGATAAATCCATTCAGATAAGTCCTGTTCAGGGTCATCTAAATATGGTATGTACCAAGTTTGGTGAAGATTGGAATTGGATGAAACATGTTTCAATAGAGGTAAAAACTGTGTTTACCAAAAAAATCTAAAATGTCAGAAATGTCTCAGATGTGTGTTTCAGGGGTTTCCTGCTGGCTCTGTTGTTAAGCCTTGTTAACGGCCAGGGTTGGGGTCCCTGTTAGGTTGCAAGGTTCTTGGTTCGATACTGGCCGAGATCCCTGAAACAAGAGGCACACTTTGATTTGCGTAAAACAAACCTAGCTCAGAGATTTGACCATTATTGGTGGCAGATGGGCTCCCCGAGAATGATGATGTATTGTGTGATGTATGTAGTGTTTGAAAGAATCTGTAAGTTTAAGAAATGGCACAGTGAGGAGACACACAGCCTGCAGATTGAATTTCAAGTCAATGAGAGCTTGACAGCATTTTGAGGTGTGATGTATGCGTGAGGAGTAAAACCTGTGGGAGTGAGTGATGTGCTTAGATTTTTTAAATGAGGTCTGAAAACTGCTGCAAAAGCCCTCACTTTGGACTTAAAATTCATCAAAAGCACAAAAAATATAACAACACAGAAGACAAATTTAAATGTGTTAGATTTTGGGAAGGTTATAAAGTTTGAATGACGTCTGTAGGATAAGAGATATCCGAGCAGTCCAAGTGAGTTGGATCCAATTCTCCCATAGACTGCCAATATAAATTTTGATGTTTAAAAATGAATATAAAATTGCTGAAATATGCTAGAAAACAGGAAAGTAAAAGTACACAGCTGGTCAATGAGCTCCACAGTTTGACATTTGAATGGTTTTTCTAGCACAAAGAATGTAGCAGCCCCAAAAAGGTCCAAAAAATGTGAGGAATGTGGGATAATAAGAAGAAGTTGAATGATAAACAGCTTTCAGCAATCACACAATTAATGTTTCCATCCACTACTGTTGTGTGACTATAAAGAGATAAACAGCTGGGCACTAATCCTCATCAAACCATTGCACAAGAGAAGAATGCAAAGAGATGAATGTGATAATATTCGACATTAGAGCTAACATAATTGCAGCTTTTGATGGAGAGCTGATGCATGTTGATGCCAGGAAATAGGCAGTGGCATATCTGGACGAGTTACCGTGATGCCGACATGCATGCCTTTAACCCTTCTGTTGCACATGGGTCAATTTTAACTTAAAAATGAGGTATAGTTTCATTTCAATGAGGCCTATTGACTATCACTTCCTAAAAATGTGTAAAACCTGTGGTACTAAGTTGGACTGAAGTTTGCTATAAAGGTCTAACCATAGACTGTATAAAAGAAATGGACGTAACATCCGTGACGTCACCCATTGGTTTGTGGACTGCTGCTCGGAAGCCAATAGTTTGGAATCTAGGCAGCGCCATCTTGAAAATTTCTGGTGCATGCTGGGAAAAATAAAAACACGGATTCTACTTATATGGGCATGAGGCGGAGTCATGGACGGACGTATGGGCGGGACCAACGGCGGAGCGGGGAGGCTTCAATTGGTTGCGAGGGCTGGATCTCAAGGACATTGGTCAATCACCCTGTCAATCACAACGTAGTCACGTAGCCTGCTTTATCGTCAAATATAAAATCAGGGAAGCCAAAATGTCCCAAATGAACATCATACTGCATTGAAGAAGGCTTTAAACTAGCGATTGAGACCATAAACACATTTTGAAAACGTTTACTGAGGTTAGAAATCAAGTGAGAAGTTGGTGAATTCTCCATTGACTTGTATAGAGACGGTCGCCCCCTGGTGGCCTTTTGATAGAAGGCAGCTCTAAATTACTTCCGCATTGGCTTCTTTTCAGAGGACAGGAACTCCCCGCCTGGGTCTAACATAGAATTGGGTCATAGTTAGGGATATTCGATATTATCAGCCAATATTTACTTAAAAATGTAATATCGGGAAGTATCGGTATCAGGTTTTTATAAGTCATATTGGCACTTTTTTACATCACTTAAGTTGAAGTGTAGGCATAATGTGTTAATTCCACAATAGGAGGTTATGATGTTAACAGTTTTGGTGTAAAAAGCCTGAATATATCGGTATCGGGTGATATCGGTATCGGAAATTAAGAGTTGGGGAATATCTGAATATCGGAATATATATCCCTAGTGATAATTTATACCTTGTGCTTTATAAACAGTCAAACCAGACCAGGTCAATTTTGACCCAAGAGGACAAAAGTTGGACCATTGATGGGAAGACAATAGGTAAAAAGTGCTGCCTCTAGATCTCTATCGCAATATGCAAGTGACAAAGTTGTTATTCTTATGGTGTGTTCAATGTTCGGCTGAGTATCGGTACTCGATACCTTTGAAGTATCAACCGAAATAAACCAATACCAAGTAGTATCAGAACGTCGCCCATCAAACGATACCTGCAATCGATTCTTTTTGCACTTAGAGCTAGAAAATATGACTATTTGTATGGACTTGCTCACAGCCAGTCAATGCAAGTATTCTTGGATTTAATGTGACATGTGATTGGTCAACTGCCACAGCAGCTACGACCCGTCTGTGGTGGTGAAGTCGTGGTGAATTTGAGTTAGCGCGTGTAGCAGTTCAGCCGCCAAGATGCCACCAAAACGCTCTAAAGGCCCATTTATGCTCAACGTACGTATGAAAATGTATCCGTCCCTTTCAAACGATGTTACCGTCACTGCTCACATACTTCCATGCGTCCTTTACGTTGGCATGGATGTTAACCAATACATCCACCAGGGGGCAGCACAGAGTCAATACATCCACCAGGGGGCAGCACCGAGTCAAAAGTTAATGACAACAACAATAAACTCAAGAACAAACATGGCGACTGTGGAGGAGATATTGATAATGTTCCTCTTGCATAAAAGACAAAAACCATATGTTTAAAGTTTCTAACCAACTCTAACAACCTTTCCTCAAAAAGTTCCTCCATTGTTATTTCTTCTTCGTGTCTCACTAGAGCTACGTATCGAGTAGTGACAGCAACACTGCCCCCCCCATGGTTTCCGGTGGTACTGCTCCTTTTTGGTCCGTATCCGTAAGCTTTATGGAAACGTGCAGAAATACGGAGGAAATGAACGCAGAGCACGGACAGAAGGCTCCGTCTGTATCCAGATCCGTATTTAACGTTGAGCATAAATGGGCCTTAAAGCAGGCATGTCCTGAACAGAGATCATCCAGCCTTGAGTCAAGTGCAAAATTTAACCTCAAGTTGAAACAGTTTCAACTTTTAAAATGAAACACTTTCCGAGTCTCACTGGTAATGTGGTGACACTGACGATGAAAGGTTCAAGGGATCGTCCAAATAATTAGGAATCATCCTCTGGGCACCATGAATATATATCCCTAGTGATAATTTATACCTTGTGCTTTATAAACAGTCCCTTTCCCTCTGTCTTTGCTCCCTCTTCCTTCCATACTTCTTTCCTCACTTCCTTCCATCATTCCTTCCTCCCTTCCTCCTTTCCTTCCTTGACTTCCTCCTTACTCCTTCCTTCCTTCCTCCCTCCTTACTCCTTCCTTCCTTCCCCCTTCCTTTCCTTCCTTCCTTCCTTCCTTCCTTCCTTCCTCCCTCCTTCCTCCTTTCCTTCCTTCCTTCCTTCCTCATCCTCTGGGCACCATGAATATTCATCACCGTCCTCAGGCTCTGCAGCTACAGAAGCAGTAGCAGAAACTTCAAGGACAAAAAAATCTACTGTTTTTCAGCCTTACTTGATCAAACTGTTCATGCAGCCAGCAGCTACACAGACCAAGGTGGACTGGAGCCTAAATAAAGAGACAAAGGGAAGCATTAAAAAAGGAGCAGCTGACAGCAGTTATGAAACAGAAGAACAAAAAAAATATATAACTTGAATAATAATAATAATGAAAAGAAGCTAAAGATGGCAAATGAAGTGTCGGTTGAGCCTTTTCTCCATTCCTGTGTGCTTTTGAATGTTAGTGACAGATACTTGCTCTGGGAGTGTATTGTCCCTGAAGTGTTTTTTGTAACCACAGTCTCTTGTGTAAAGCCCCGTCCTAATAAAGCCGGCCTGTGCTCAGCTCCCTCTGATCTTAATAAAGTGAAACGTTGTAAAAACAGGGAATGACAGCAGCTCTCCAGTAAACTTATAGCACTGTTTTCTGCTATATGTATATGTTTGAGGAAAAACATGCACCTGATGGCACACACAGTTTATATATTTATATGTGAAGATGAAGAAGAAAAGTCATCAAATAATTGTTGTTAATATTTGGTTTAGTGGCGGGAGGGAGGGAGGGAGGGAGGGAGGGAGCTGGTTTACCGTTACAGACGCTGGTTAATTGTTTCCAGATGGAGACTTCCAGTGGAGCTCAGGACAGGCTGACAGTGTTAAAGGGCTTTTCCACTGCACATATATTTACTCTCTCACAGTTAACCCCCTTTCACACTTGCAGCACTGACCCTTTCATTTCTGGAGCAATAGTAACTTGCAGGTTAGATCCAAATTATCCCAGAAACAAAAACTGCCTGCACAACTGAGAAGACGCTTCCAAAAAAAAAAGTTGGATTTATGAAGTGCAATTATGACGTCTTCATCAGGTGATATTCAATATGTGACCAAGAGGTTCCACATATAGACTCCAGCTGATTCAATCCAGCTGTGGGTCTCAGATCGAGCCAATTAAATACGTCAGTGTGCCTGGAGGTCTGGAGTCAAGAACCAGTGGTGGAAACTAAGTACATTTACTTCACTAATTTTGAGTTGTTTCCAGGCGGGGAGTTCCTATCCTCTGAAAAGAAGCCAATGCAGAAGTAACTTAGAGCTGCATTCTCTCAAAAGGCCACCAGGGGGCGACCGTCTCTATACAAGTCAATGGAGAATTCACCAACTTCTCACTTGATTTCTAACCTCAGTAAACATTTCAAAATGTGTTTATGGTCTCAATCGCTAGTTTAAAGCCTTCTTCAATGCAGTATGATGTTCTTTTGGGACATTTTGGCCTCCCTGATTTTATATGTGATGATAAAGCAGGGTATGCATTAGGGCGTGGCTACGTCGTGATTGACAGGTGGATTGACCAATGTCCTTGAGATCCAGCCCTCGCAACCAATCGCAGCCTCCCCGCTCCGCTGTTAGCCCCGCCCATATTTCCGCCCATGACTCCGCCTCATGCCCATATAAGTAGAATCCGTGTTTTTATTTTTCCCAGCATGCACCTGAAATTTTCAAGATGGCGCTGCCTAGATTTGATACTATTGGCTTCCGAGCAGCAGTCCACAAACCAATGGGTGACGTCACAGATGTTACGTCCATTTCTTATATACAGTCTATGGTTGTTTCACTTGAATATTTCCATTTGATGCTACTTTACATATTTATGACCATTTGGAGGGGCCCAGTCCTTAGGTTGGAAACCACTGGACTAAACTAGCTCACTGTATAAAGAAGTTATCAAGCTCAGGAATAAGACCACACCCTGCTCTATAATGAACTAATTAACTAATTCAATCACCTGTATATACTTGTGTCTAACCCAGGGGTGTCAAACATGCGGCCCGTGGGCCAGAACCGGCCCGCCGAAGAGTCCAATCCGGCCCACTTTCCTTCCTGTGTTCTCTTCCTTCCTTCCTTCTCTCCGTCCATCTTTCCTTCCTTCCTTCCTTCTTTTCTTCCCTCCCTCCTTGCATCCATCTTTCCTTCCTCCCTTTATTCTGTCCTTCCTTCTATTTGTCCGTCCTTCCTTCCTTCCTTCCTTCCTTTCAGCCTTCCTTCATTCTGTCTGTCCTTCCTTCCTTCCTTCCTTCCTTCCTTCTTTCCTTCCATCTTTCCTTCCTTCCATCCTTCCAGCCTTCCTTCATTCTGTCCGTCCTTCCTTTCTTCCTTCCTTCCTTCCTTCCTTCCAGCCTTCCTTCATTCTGTCCGTCCTTCCTTCCTTCCTTCCTTCTTTCCTTCCTTCCTTCCGTCCTTCTTTTCTTCCCTCCCTCCTTGCATCCATCTTTCCTTCCTCCCTTTATTCTGTCCTTCCTTCTATTTGTCCGTCCTTCCTTTCTTCCTTCCTTCCTTCCTTCCTTCCTTCCAGCCTTCCTTCATTCTGTCCGTCCTTCCTTCCATCTTTCCTTCATCCCTTTCTTCCACTTTTCCTTCCTGTGTTCTTTTCCTTCCTTCCTTCCTTCCTTCCGTCCTTCTTTTCTTCCCTCCCTCCTTGCATCCATCTTTCCTTCCTCCCTTTATTCTGTCCTTCCTTCTATTTGTCCGTCCTTCCTTTCTTCCTTCCTTCCTTCCTTCCTTCCTTCCAGCCTTCCTTCATTCTGTCCGTCCTTCCTTCCTTCCTTCCTTCCATCTTTCCTTCATCCCTTTCTTCCACTTTTCCTTCCTGTGTTCTTTTCCTTCCTTCCTTCCTTCCGTCCTTCTTTTCTTCCCTCCCTCCTTGCATCCATCTTTCCTTCCTCCCTTTATTCTGTCCTTCCTTCTATTTGTCTGTCCTTCCTTTCTTCCTTCCTTCCTTCCTTCCTTCCTTCCTTCCTTCCTTCCTTCCTTCCTTCCAGCCTTCCTTCATTCTGTCCGTCCTTCCTTCCTTCCTTCCATCTTTCCTTCATCCCTTTCTTCCACTTTTCCTTCCTGTCTTCTTTTCCTTCCTTCCTTCCTTCCTTCCTTCCTTCCTTCCTTCTTTTCTTCCCTCCCTCCTTGCATCCATCTTTCCTTCCTCCCTTTATTCTGTCCTTCCTTCTATTTCTCTGTCCTTCCTTTCTTCCTTTCTTCCTTCCTTCCTTCCTTCCTTCCTTCCTTCCTTCCAGCCTTCCTTCATTCTGTCCGTCCTTCCTTCCTTCCATCCATCTTTCCTTCATCCCTTTCTTCCACTTTTCCTTCCTGTCTTCTTTTCATTCCTTCCTTCCATCTTTTTAATGGTCCGGCCCACATGAGATCATATTGGGCTGTATGTGGCCCTTGATTGAAAATGAGTTTGACACCTCTGGTCTAACCCTTTTCTCTCCTGTTTACCTCAGCTCTCATGACCCTCCCCTCCAAATCTGATTCTCTTCATCTCACCCCCCTCTCCATGGGCGGCACAGTGGCTCAGTGGTGAGGACTTTAAAACGTCAAAGCTAGAAGGTCCTGGGTTCGATCTCCTGCCGTCGCAGGTCCTTTCTGTGGTGAGCTTTCATGTTTGTGTGTTGGTTTCCTCCCACCATCAAAGACATGTGTTAGGGTTGATACTTCCATTCTAAGGAATCATCCGTCTCTCCCTTTCATTATCGGAATTACTGGAAGATAATGACGCTGAGAGTTTATTGAGACTTACCCCCCCACCCTAAGTCTCGACCCCTGAGTTCCTGGATTTTCTAACCACATAACAACTCGTCATCCCACCAAACACAACCACAACCAAACTCCAACTCTTGTTCATCCCCCCGGTGATCATCCCTCTTCATCCCTCTCCTCTACTGCAATCATTCCACAGAAATTGACCCTCATCCAGTTCCTCCCAAACCATCTCGCCAAAACCAATAAACCATTCTTTTAAATGCTGCACAAACAGCATGGTCTTTGTTTGTGTAAAGTAGTTGAACTAGCTCCACCTCCAGCAGCTACAACAGTAACATGCTGCTCTAACACTGATGCTTCACTATTAATAATCTAATGATGTCATATATAATAATATATCACTACTTTTACTGTAATACTGCATACTACATCAAACTGATAGTACTGCAGTACTTTTACTGTAATACTGCATACTACATCACTCATAATACTGCAGTACTTTTACTGTAATACTGCAGACTACATCACTCATAATACTGCAGTACTTTTACTGTAATACTGCATACTACATCAAGCTCATAATACTGCAGTACTTTTACTGTAATACTGCATACTACATCACTCATAATACTGCAGTACTTTTACTGTAATACTGCAGACTACATCACTCATAATACTGCAGTACTTTTACTGTAATACTGCATACTACATCACTCATAATACTGCAGTACTTTTACTGTAATACTGCATACTACATCACTCATAATACTGCAGTACTTTTACTGTAATACTGCATACTACATCACTCATAATACTGCAGTACTTTTACTGTAATACTGCATACTACATCACTCATAATACTGCAGTACTTTTACTGTAATACTGCATACTACATCACTCATAATACTGCAGTACTTTTACTGTAATACTGCATACTACATCACTCATAATACTGCAGTACTTTTACTGTAATACTGCATACTACATCACTATAATACTGCAGTACTTTTACTGTAATACTGCATACTACATCACTCATAATACTGCAGTACTTTTACTGTAATACTGCATACTACATCACTATAATACTGCAGTACTTTTACTGTAATACTGCATACTACATCACTATAATACTGCAGTACTTTTACTGTAATACTGCATACTACATCACTCATAATACTGCAGTACTTTTACTGTAATACTGCATACTACATCACTATAATACTGCAGTACTTTTACTGTAATACTGCATACTACATCACTCATAATACTGCAGTACTTTTACTGGAGAAAAGTAAATCTTTTGCTATTTTTTGCTGCTATTTCATGCAGGACCTTTACTGTATTGGTACTTTTACTTAGGTGGAGGTTTTGAATACTTCTTTCACCACTATTGAGAGTACTCATGATAAACAGGTGACTTGTGTTTCTAAGTTAGCAAACATGTTCCTCATTTTAAGCCATGCTTTTGCAGTGTACATACTGACTCAATGTTGAATGTGCACATTAAATATTGCAGGTCCAGTCCATGTGTCAGTCTGGACTCGGTGGTGTTGGTTGTGTCTCTGCACCACAGTGAACTTATGGACTGTTTGTTTAATGAGATTTATTATAAAAGAAACCAAATGAGCTGCAGGGTGAAGCTCTTCTCATTTATAAGCACAGTTCCACTCTAAAATGTTCCACTAAAATGTTTCTTTTCTTGTGGAGGCAGTCCTGTATCTTCTCTGTCTCTCCTCCTGCCTCTCTCAGTCAGAGCTGAGCACAAGCTTGTATTTACTGCCACCTAGTGGGAAAACAGCAGAGTAGACGAGAGTGACTGTCCTAATACCTAATATGAGGTTCAGGAGTGATATCAGGACAGGATTTTGTTTTTAAACAGCAGTCAGGTGTCGATATGAGCAGTGAAAGAAGTGTTCCTCTCTGTAATCATTCCTCCTGTTCTTCATAGTGAATATTAAAACCTTTAAATGTGCTTTCAGTGTAAAGTGATGGAGGACTAAATCATTATAAAGTGTCTGATCAGCTTCTATTGAGCTTCAGCAGTGTGAGTTACTATAGTTATTATAGTTACTATGGTAACCGTGTGAGTTACTATAGTTATTATAGTTACTATGGTAACCGTGTGAGTTAGTCATATCAAGTGATATCTGACACATTTACAGTCTTTTTAGCATCAGATTCCCTCTTAGTGTTTCCTTTCCTTCCTTCCTTCCTTCCTTCCTTCCTTCCCTCTTAGTGTTTCCTGTTGAGCTGTGGTGGAAGTATAGGAACAAAAAGACTGATACTAAAAACACTGTAATGCTGAAACATAGAAGATGAAGATGAAGACTCATTTGGACAAAACTGAAGCTTCTTATTAGCTTCACACCAACTTTTTTTCTCCCATCATTTACATCAGGGGTGTCAAACATGCGGCCCGTGGGCCAGAACCGGCCCAACGAGGGGTGCAATCTGGCCCACTTTCCTTTCTGTGTTCTTTTCCTTCTGTCCTTCCTTCCATCTGTCCTTTCTTTCTTCTGTTCTTCCTTCCTCCGTTTCTTCAATCTGTCCTTCCTTCTATCCTTCTGTCCTTCCTACCTTCCTTTTTTCCTTTCTTCCTTCCTTCCTTCCTTCATTTCTTCCATCTGTCCTTCCTTCTTTCCTTCCTTCCTTCTGTCTGTCTGTCCTTCCTCTGTTCCTTACTTCCTTCCTTTGTTTCTTCCATCTGTCCTTCCTTCCTTCTGTCTGTCTGTCCTTCCTCCGTTCCTTACTTCCTTCCTCCGTTTCTTCCATCTGTCCTTCCTTCTGTCTGTCTGTCCTTCCTCCCGTTCCTTCCTTCCTTCCTTCCTACCTTTCTTCCCTCTGTCCTTTTATCTGTCTTTCCTTCCTTCCCTTCTTTCCTCTTTCCTTCCTTCCTTCCTTCCTTCCTTCCTTCTCTCCATCTTTTTAATGATCCAGCCCTGATTTACATTGTAAGTGTATTATGAAAGGATCTTATGGTTGGGGAAGTGAGACTGTTAGGTCACATTAAAGAGTCACAAGTAAGAAACTCATAAATTAGTTTGAGACATAACATCACGCCCATGACAAATGAGTTTATACCTCAGGAGCTTTTATTGGATTGAAATTAGAATCAAGCACAGGAAACAAAACACAAAGACACAAAAACACTAAACGACCCACATTAATTTCAAATCAATAAATAAACAAACACAGACTCATCTATTTCTTAAAAGTCAATACTTTCATTCCACACCCCAAAACAACACACAGGTGGATGGATGAATAACAGCCTGAAATATAACCTTTACTTTATCCCGAGGATGTCTGCAGAGTAAAGATCATATTTTAATCGAATTAACCCTCCTGTTGTCCTCGAGTCAAGGAAGGAAGGAAGGGAGGAAGGAGGAAGGGAGGAAGAAATAAAGTAGGGAAGTAGGAAGGAAGGAAGGAAGGAAGGAGGGAAAGGTGGGAAGGAAGGAAGGAAGGAAGGAAAGGCGGTAGGAAAGAAGGAAGGGAGGAAGAAGGAAGGAAAGGTGGAAGGAAGGAGAAAGAGAGGAAGGAGGGAAGGAAGGAGGAAGGGAGGAAGAAAGAAAGAAAGGAGGGAAGAAGGAAGGAAGGAGGGAAAGGTGGGAGGACGGAAGGAAGGGAGGAAGAAAGAAAGGAGGGAAGGAAGGAAGGAGGGAAATGTGGAAGGAAGGAAGGAAGGAAGGAGGGAAGGGAGGAAGAAATAAAGGAGGGAAGAAAGGAAAGGAAGGAGGGAAAGGTGGGAGGAAGGAAGGAAGGAGGAAGGGAGGAAGAAAGAAAGGAGGGAAGGAAGGAAGGAGGGAAAGGTGGAAGGAAGGAAGGAAGGAAGGAAGGAGGGAAAGGTGGGAGGAAGGAAGGAAGGAAGGAAGGAAAGAAGGAAGGGAGGAAGAAGGGAGGAAGAAGGAAGGAGGGAGGGAGAAAGGAAGGGAGGAAGAAGGAAGGAGGGAGGGAGAAAGGAAAAGAGGATGGAAGGAAAGAAGGACAGAGAAAAGAAGGAAGGAGGAAGTGAGGGAGAAAGGAAGGGATGAAGGAAATGAAGGAGGGAAGGGAAGAAAGGGGGATGGAGGAAGTACAGACGGAAGGAAGGAAGGAAGGGAGGAAAGAAGGAACAGTCAAAACAAACGGGGTCAATTTGACCCGGGAGTACGACAGGAGGGTTAAAACAGGTTTATCCTCTATGATGGCCCTCAGGACATTTAAATTCATCAATTTCTCGTTGGACTAAATCATGTGAGTGTGTTTCAGGGTTCAGGTTTCAGGTTTCTCTGTCGGTGTCGGTGTGACTGCAGCTCTCGGACCGATCGCTGCTGCTCTCCGTAGTTGCAAACTTCACCTTCCTGTTCGACTTCTGCTGATTCAGAGATAACACACACGACAGTCAGGCTGGAAAAAAGAGTCAGTTCATTTATTACTCAGCAAAAAAGGTCTTGTATAAATCTGTGGGAGCCTCTTCAGCATTCATTCATTCAGTAAAACTGGCATCTCATTTTAACCCTCCTATTCACCAATTTCTCACTTGATTTCTAACCTCAGTAAACGTTTTCAAAATGTGTTCATGGTCTCAATCGCTAGTTTAAAGCCTTCTTCAATGCAGTATGATGTTCATTTGGGACATTTTGGCCTCCCTGATTTTATATGTGACGATAAAGCAGGGTATGCATTAGGGGGCGTGGCTACGTCCCGATTGACAGGTTGATTGACCAATGTCCTCGAGATCCAGCCCTCGCAACCATAGCAACCTCCCCGCTCCGCCCATGGCCCCGCCTCATGCCCATATAAGTAGAATCCGTGTTTTTATTTTTCCTTCCTTCCTGCCGTCTTTCACTCCTGTCTTCTCTTCCTTCTATCTGTCCTTCCTCCCTTTTGTCCTTCCATCTTTCCTTCCTTCCTTCCTTCCATCTTTCCATCTTTCCTTCCTTCCTTTCTTCCTTCCTTGCCTCCATCTTTTTAATGATCTGGCCCACGTGAGATTAAATTGGGCAGTATGTGGCCCTTGAATGAAAATGAGTCTCTAGATCCACTGTTTGGTTTGTCTATTCTGGGCTACTGTAGAAACATGGTAGTGCAACATGGACCTGCTCCCTATGTAGATATATAAGGTAATGAAACACAACAATTCTTATGTCCTATTAAAAAATATACTAATGAATATTATCCCTTAAACAGGCAGGAGTGAAATATTATATGATGTCACTAGTTATCTCATTTGCACTGAAGTAAAGCATTTCTAGAAATATATGTTTTTTAATATACTTGGGATTTCATGAGTTGTATGTCCAAAAGGATACGTTGCCCCTATTAATGTATTAAAATGGTCATAATGGTAAATAATTGAATGAAGTGGTACATCTTTGCCTTCCCTGGTCATTAATACTAGTTTCTAAACTGATTTTTACCATTTATATCAAAGTATAGACCTACAACAAGCTTCAATTCTACCAATCAAGTTCTATCAATTCAAGGCACATACTATTGAACTATCACCTTAACCCTCCTGTTGTGCTCAGGTCAAGGAAAGGAAGGAAGGAAGGAAGGTAGGAAAGAGGAAGGAACCTGGAAGGAATTGGGGAAAGAAGGAAATGAGGAAGGAACGACGGAAGGGAAGAAAAGAGGAAGGAAGGAAGGAAATGAGGAAGGAACGAAGGAAGGGAGGAAAGAGGTAGGAAGGAAGTGGGGAAAGAAGGAAATGAGGAAGGAACAAAGGAAGGGAGTAAAGGAGGAAAGAATGAAGGGAGGAAAAGAGGAAGGAAGTAAGGAGAGGAAAGAAGGAATAAGGAAGGAAGGAAAGAAGGAATGAGGAAGGAAGTAAGGAGAGGAAAGAAGGAATGAGGAAGGAAGGAAGGAAGGAGAGAAGGAAGGAAGGAAGTGAGGAACAGTCAAAAGAGATAGGGTCAATTTGACCCAGGAGCACAACAGGAGGGTTAACCAATCATGCTCCTAACAGGCTGTTAAAGAGTCTGTATCTCCTGGTGCATGTTGCCTGTTCAAGGGTTATATTTAATTTCTGCCAATGGATCCCCCTAAATCTTACACACTGGTCCTTTAAGTTAATTCGTCTTTGTGCATCTTAAATATTCAGACTTATGAGAAAATCACATCATTGTCACACATCTCCTTCTTTGGACCTGTTTATCTCCGAACCCTTGCGGGTAGCGGGAAATATCGTCCCGCCGACACTGCGTCCTTTCCCAGTCATCCAACCACAGCTGGCGGCGGTACTCCGACTGGCGGGATGTGATTCGCTGGTAGATGGCCTGATTCTGGCGGCTGACCAGCAGAAGTTCCTCCCTCCGTTTGTCAGCATTCAGACTGAAGGAAGCAAAAAAAAGAAAAAGAGACACAACGCAATACATTTCAGTTCTGTTCTGGAAATTGCTCAACAATCTCCTTTACTGTCAATATGCCTCGGAAAGCCAAACATCTTCTGCATGCCTGAGGTCTCTCTTGTAAAGTGTCATGAGGCTGTGATTATCCTAGACGTGACAGTGGGTCATTTTATATAGTGAGGTCATGTTTCAAAAGTTGGTCTCACCACAATGAGCTAAAATGGTTAATATGGGGACAAACATCATCACACATGAATACAAGTGGGCTCACCGAATCCTCATGAGTCTCGGTTTTCCAGTCATAAAAAAATTAATATAATTCCAAGACTGTTTAGAGACCAGAAATACCCCAGAAATAGGCAAATAGGCAAAAATAACACATTTAAACTGCATGCAAACAACTGCATGGTTTTTGACTCAACTACATGGGATTGGCACAAAGCAGGCATGTCTGTAAGGGGGAGACTCGTGCATTTCCACAGAACCCATTTTCATTCAGATATCTTGAGGTGAGAGGTCAAGGTTATTATAGTTTTGAAATGTTCTGTAGTTTTTATTTTTATTTAGTTTTTCAGTTTGCTTTTTTATTTCAGTTTAGTTTTAGCTCGTTGAACAAGTGATTTAGTAGTTTCAGTTTAGTTTCATTTAGTTTTAGAATCTACCTGTAGATCAGGTAGTGTCAAACATGAAGCCCGTGGGCCAGAACCGGACCGCCAAGAGGTCCAATCCGGCCCAGTTTCCTTCTTCCTCTTTTCCTTCCTTCCTTCCTTCCTTCCTTCCTTCCTTCCTTCCGATCTTTCATTCCTTCCTTGATTCCTTCCATCTTTCATTCCTTCCTTGATTCCTTCCTTCCATCTTTCATTCCTTCCTTCTGATCTTCCCTTCCTTCCTTACATCTGTCCTTCTTCCCTTCATTCACTCCTTCTTTCCTTCCGATCTTCCCTTCCTTCCTTACATCTTTCATTCCTTCCTTCCGATCTTCCCTTCTTTCCTCCCGTCCTTCCTTCCTTCCTTCCTTCCTTCAGATCTTCCCTTCCTTCCTTCCTTCTTGTCTTCTCTTCTCTTCCTTCGATCTGTCCTTCCTGTATTCTCTTCCTTCTCCTTCTTTACCTTCCGTCCTTCCTTCCTTTTAATGATCCGGCCCACATGAGATCAAATTGGGCTGTATGTGGCCCTTGAATGAAAATGAGTTTGACACCTCTGATGTAGATAATATAGTTTCATATGATACCAGAACTTTGACTCTAGCTCTAAAACAGCTCACTACAGCCTTGTTTCTGGCTCTGCAGGTCTTAGAGGGTTCATAGTTGTGAACATGCAGATCCTCTACTATCCACCAGGGGCTGCTGCAGCACGCTCCACTCCGCTACTTCCCACAGCCTTGAACTCAGACTGCTGAAGCCTCATATAAGCTTCACATCTACTACATCAGCTTCAGTTTTGTCCAAATGAGTCTTCATCTTCATCTTCTATGTTTCAGCATTACAGTGTTTTTAGTAGCAAAGTCTTTTTGTTCCTATACTTCCACCGCAGAGAAACAGGAAACACTAAGAGGGAAGGAAGGGAGGAAGGAAGGAAAGGAAGGAAAGGAAACACTAAGAGGGAATCTGATGCTAAAAAGACTGTAAATGTGTCAGATATCACTTGATATGACTAACTCACACTGTTACCATAGTAACTATAATAACTATAGTAACTCACACTGTTACCATAGTAACTATAGTAACTATAGTAACTCACACTGATGAAGCTCAATAGAAGCTGATCAGAGACTTTATAATGATTTAGTCCTCCATCACTTTACATTGAGAGATCATTTGAAGGAGATCTTTTAATAGTCATGAACAGGAGGAATGATTACAGACAGGAAAACCTTTTTAAACTGCTCATATCATATGGACACCTGAATGCTGTATTTAAAGATACACTAAAAAAAATTGTGGACTTATCCTTTAAAACTGACTTAAAATAATCTCAACATGTCCTTCTGAGGGCCATCATCTCACGACGTCCAAATCAATAATTTAACACCATAACAGAGAAGGACTGGTCACATTAATTATTTAAAGTTCCGACACTGGCATCATCATCACAGACAGGTTTGAGGATCTGAGGGGAGGGGGGGGGGGGGTTGGAGGCTCCACAGGATGAGCTTCAGCTTTGCCAAAGATGCAGGAAATAATCACCATGATATGAAATTATACACTCAACTGGAGCTTTATTATTAAAACCTGTGCAATCTAATGCAATCCAATACAACAGCTCGGCCATAAATTCAACTTTTACGAAGCTTTCAGTTTTTGTCGACATTGTCAGAAAGGTGATGTAACTGTTTGAGAGACGGATTTAATTCAAATGTTTATTTTATATTTTTTTTAGTAATTATTTCATCAATGTTTGAATTCATACTGTCATTAAAAATGGGTTAAAATGTAATAAATAAGGTGTTTAAAAGACGAACTTTGATTTAGAATTTGATTAACCTTCCTGTCGTCCTCCCGGGTCAAATTGACCCCGTCTGTTTTGACTGTTCCTTCCTTCCTTCCTTCCTTCTTCCTTTCTTCCTTCCTTCCTCCCTTCCTTCCTTCTTTCTTTCTTTCTTCCTTCCTTCCTTCTTTCATTCTTTCTTCCTTCCTTCCTTCTCTCCTTCTTCCTTCCTCCCTCTCTCCCTCCTTTCCTTCCTTCTTCCTCCCTTCCTACCTTCCCCCCTCCCTCCCTCCTTTCCTTCCTCCCTTCCTTCCTCCCTCCCTCCTTTCCTTCCTTCTTCCTCCCTTCCTCTCTCCCTCCTTTCCTTCCTTCTTCCTTCCACCCTCCCTCCCTCCTTTCCTTCCTCCCTTCCTTCCTCCCTCCCTCCCTCCTTTCCTCCCTCCCTCCCTTCCTTCCTTCTTCCTTCCTTCCTCCCTCCCTCCTTTCCGTCCTCCTTCCTCCTTTCCTCCCTTCCTCCTTTCCGTCCTCCTTCCTCCTTTCCTCCTTTCCTCCCTTCCTTCCTTCCTTCCTTCCTTCCTTCCTTCCTTCCTTCCTTCCTTCCTTCCTTTCTTCCTTCCTCCCTCCCTCCCTTCCTTCCTTCTTCCTCCCTCCCTCCCTCCTTTCTGTCCTCCCTCCCTCCTTTCTGTCCTCCTTCCTCCCTTCCTTCCTCCCTCCCTCCCTCCCTTCCTTCCTTCTTCCTTCCACCCTCCCTCCCTCCTTTCCTTCCTTCTTCCTCCCTCCCTACCTTCCTTCCTCCTTTCCTTCCTCCCTCCCTCCTTTCCAGTTACAGGTGATAATTCTACTTCATTTTCATTATTGAGGTCCCTAATATTTTGCCCACATGACATATCAGGACATGACAGGAAATGACATGACAGGAAATGACATGACATAATATGACATGTAGTATTGTACATCAGCTGGACTGGTTCTTACCTCCTCGGGTGGTAATGGTTCCTGTGGTCCACCAGACCTTTAGAGCAAACGATGTCGGCCAGCTTGGAGGCCAGCAGGCGGTTGTCTCTGTCGATGATTGACAGCCGCTCATCCTGCAGCTGAACCATAGAAACCATAGAGCTAAAATAGAGACTCCAGACATTTGAGACTTTATAAATTAAAGGTCAGAGAAATGACAGATAGATCCCTCCTTTTGTCAGTCAACTAGTGACATTTCCAACACTGGTTTGATATGAATGAATGAAGCGGACGGTTGATTGGCACCACAATTAAAGGGCTGAAAGGACTCGACTTCCACCTCGTTAAGGCCGACTGACATTTGACTCGGACCGATTAGTCTAATGAAGGTAGTTTTCTTTTCCAACTCAATGTCTCAGACTTAATGCCGTATGTGGAAATTGAAGGGATGCTGATAGTGACATTTAAAAACATTAGTGTGTGTGTGTGTGTGTGTGTGTGTGTGTGTGTGTGTGTGTGTGTGTGTGTGTGTGTGTGCCTACTGACCTGCAGCTTTTTCAGTTTGAGCTGGACGTGAGCCGGTGTCCTCATGCCCCTCGTTTCCACTACAGGCAGGGCAGAGCTCACCTGGACAGGTAAACACAGGGAAGTGAAGCATCTAAATGTGGCCATCCCTGAAACCAACAGCTACTCAACCTGCTGTCTCTACTGTTAAAATGTTCTCACAAACTCTTCATTAGAAGCTCGAGGTTTGTAAGTTCAAACGTAGCTTCGTGCCAGTGTTTACGATTAACCAGTTTGACCATAAACTGTAATATTTTGAGGAAAAACCTCAAAAAACGTTCTGAAATTAAAGTCGCAGAAAAGTCAGATATTCTCCGAGATTATAAAGTTTCAAATTTACAAGAAAAAAAGTCGGGTATTCTTCGACATTATAATGTCGCACATTTATGAGAAAAAAAGTCAGATATTCTCCGAGATTATAAAGTTTCTAATTTGCGAAAAAAAAAAAAAAATTAAAAAAAAAATATGCGAAAAAAAGTCACATATTCTCGGACATTATAAAGTCACTAATTTATGAGAAAAAAAGTTGGTTATTCTCAGACATTATAAAGTCGCTAATTTGTGAGAGAGAAAAAGTTGGATATTCTCAGATATTTTAAAGTCACTATATTTACGAGAAAAAAAGTCGGATATTCTTGGACATTATAAAGTCGCAAATTTTGGAGAAAAAAAGTCGGATATTCTCGGACATTATAAAGTCACAAATTTTGGAGAAAAAAAAGTCAGATATTGTCGGACATTATAAAGTCGCAAATTTACGAGAAAAAGAGTCGGATATTCTCCGACATTATTAAGTTGCAAATTTACGAGAAAAACTAGTCAGATATTCTTGGACATTATAAAGTCACTCATTTACGAGAAAAAGAGTCGGATACTCGCCGACATTATAAAGTCGCAAATTTACGAGAAAAACAGTCAGATATTCTCAGATGACATAAAGTCGCTAATTTGTAAGAAAAAAAAGTTGGATATTCTCGGACATTATTAAGTCACTAATTTACGAGAAAGAAAGTCTGATATTGTCGGACATTAAAAAGTCACTAATTTACGAGAAAAAAAGTTGGTTATTCTCAGACATTATAAAGTCGCTAATTTGTGAGAGAGAAAAAGTCGGATATTCTCAGATATTTTAAAGTCACTATATTTACGAGAAAAAAAGTCGGATATTCTCGGACATTATAAAGTCGCAAATTTACGAGAAAAACTAGTCAGATATTCTCGGACATTATAAAGTCACTCATTTACGAGAAAAAAAGTCGGATACTCGCCGACATTATAAAGTTGCAAATTTACGAGAAAAAAAGTCAGATATTCTCAGATGACATAAAGTCGCTAATTTGTAAGAAAAAAAAGTTGGATATTCTCGGACATTATTAAGTCACTAATTTACGAGAAAAAACATCAGATATTCTCGGACATTGCAAAGTCACTATATTTACGAGAAAAAAAGTTGGATATTCTCTGACATTATAAAGTCACAAATTTTTTAGAAAAAAAATCTGATATTCTCAGACGACATAAAGTCACAAATTTGCGGGAAAAAAAAGTCGGATATTCTCGGACATTATAAATTTGCACATATATGAGAAAAAAAGTCGGATATTCTCGGACATTATAAAGTCGTTAATTTGTGAGAGAGAAAAAGTCGGATATTCTCAGACATTATGAAGTCACAAATTTTTGAGAAAAAACGTAGGATATTCTCGGACATTATAAAGTCACTAATTGTTTAAAAAAAAAAGTCTGATATTGTCGGACATTATAAAGTCGCAAATTTATGAGAAAAAAAGTCGGACATTCTCAGACATTATAAAGTTGCTAATTTTACGAGAAAAAAAGTCTGATATTCTCAGACGACATAAAGTCACAAATTTGTGGGGAAAAAAAGTTGGTTATTCTCGAACATTATAAATTCGCACATTTATGAGAAAAAAAGTCACATATTCTCGGACATTATAAAGTCACTAATTTATGAGAGAGAAAAAGTCGGATATTCTCGGACATTATAAAGTCACTATATTTATGAGAAAAAAAGTTGGATATTGTCTGACATTATAAAGTCGCAAATTTTTGAGAAAAAAACGTAGGATATTCTCGGACATTATAAATTCACACATTTACGAGAAAAAAAGTCACATATTCTCCGACATTATATAGTCACTAATTTACAAGAAAAAAAGTCGGATATTCTCCGACATTGTAAAGTCGCAATTTTTTTAGAAAAAAAGTCGGTTATTCTCGGACATCATAAAGTCACAAATTTGCGGGAAAAAAAGTTGGATATTCTCCGACATTATAAATTCACACATTTACAAGAAAAAACGTCACATATTCTCCGACATTATAAAGTTGCAAATTAGCGGGGACGTCGCTTGCCGTCTATTACACTGCCATTGAAGAACGGATCAAATCGTCATTTTCAGTTGGGTTTAGCAATAAGGAAATACTTGTGTAATCGAACGTTAGCGATGTTTACTCACATAGGTTATAAAGTAAAAACACGAAGGCTCTGCTGCTTGAACGGGACGACCACACATTTAATACTCTTCACTTTTCTGATCACGTCAATGCACATCCACACAGACTCAATAAAAAAAAAAGATGTATGAATACAAGTAAATAGGTAAGCTTGTTCAT